>NW_006922194.1:559780-598207 GCF_000298275.1 Orycteropus afer afer
AATCTACTTGCGTAATGATACTGCCTCGGAAACCCAAGGAGGGGTCGCTATGAGTCGGGGCCGACTCGATGGCACATAACAACAACAACAACATATGTAATAAATGAATATATACAGTGTATATTCTTAACTACATATATGAGTTGTATTCTTATTCAATATTGTACTTAATATTGTTTCATTGTTTATTGTCATTACTGACATTTTAAAATGGATTATTTAAAAGTCATATTAGGAGAGAAGATTGCATAATCTTTATCAGCTTTGCAACTTCATTTGTATAGATTTGTTTCATTTCTTTACATATTTATATATTTTTTTAAGTAGGGAGAAAAGCTGAATGTGAAAGTATATGTCAATATTCATTATTTATTCTGAGGTGTAGTGCTATAGTGACATCTGTTGAATAAGTTTTGTAGTCCCTCATCTAGTTAATTCATGCTGCCATGTGACTCTGTAAGACCCCATCTGGACTGTGAAAAATGAACCACTCAGTAAGACAGGACTGCTCAGTCTCAACAGATGAAAACCAGCTGTTGCCAAGAACCAGTTTTTTAAACGTTTCTGACTGTAATTTCTAGATTCTGGTTGGATTTGTAGTTGTGTAACCTCAAACTCTACTTTAAGCACCATGGCATCCAAAGTGGATGAGAAGTTTGTTGAGTAGTTTTGTGAATTAAACTAGCAGATGCGTAAACTTCATAAATAGTAGCTATCATTATTATTTAAAAATGAACTATTGGCACAATGTAAAACCAAAAACATTGTTTTAATGTGAAATAGGTTAAGAAATTCATTCAGCTCATCTTGGTTCTATATCCCAGGAAATCTACTCCTAATGCTTCTTTTTTCCCTTTGAATTGGTATTGATAATTTTCTTTGAATATGTCTTAGACTTCATTTAGAAAGAAACTGTGTGATTCACAAGAGAGTTGCCTATTACCGTGCTTTAGAATAATAAATTGTACAAAGGCTAGAAGCTAAGTATGCTGTAGTGAATTACTTGGTATGGCCTTCTAGCCATGATCTTTGTTAACTCCCAGCTGATTACTGGGTTGTTGTTGTTGTTGTTATTTGCCGTCGAGTTGGCCCCGACTCATAGCGACCCCTCCTTGGGTTTCCAAGGCAGTTATCACTACGGAAGTAGGATTGCCCAAGAACTATGCAAATGTAAGGTACTTGTGACACACCAAGGGGATTGGATAGCTTGTTAGTAATGTAAATAAGGTGTATGGAATCCTAATGTGGGGATTGGTCAGTTTTATCATTTGGCCAGGCTTAAAATGAGCCCTCCCAGAGGCAGAAGTGGAAGATCTCAAACCATCAAGATCGGCAAGAGCCAAGAGTGGAGCATGTTCTTGGACCCAAGATCCTTACACAGAGACAAGGGTAGAGAGACCATGGAGCAGAGACAGTAGAATTGAGAGAGTGACACGAGACAGAGCAGCACACTTGACGGCCCATGGAGTAAGAAAACTGAATGTCATTGGGCAGGAGTCTTGCTGGAAAAGTGGAGTACACATAGCTGCCCTTATCCACAGAGCTAAAAGAGCTTTGTAACACTTGTCCCAGCAGGATAAAGGCCAGGCCTAGAGACCAACGGCTAAAGAGAGACCTGCTTGTGGGCATAGCAGAGGGAAGACCATCTTGATCAAAGAATTGTATCCTGAGTGTTCCTGAATCTGAATTATAACCTGTTCTTTCCCTAATAAACCCTATAAATATAAGTATTGTCTCTAAGTTCTGTGTGGCCATTGTAATGAATTATCAAACCCAGCAGAGAAATGGTGAGTGCCTTGGGAGGGATGGTTGGTGTCAGAACTGGTAAAAAGGTTGGAGGGTGATAGCACGTCTGACTTTCACCTCGTGGAATCAGCTGTGAGCTGATGGTGTTGATCCTTCCCTTTCCGCCTTGTGAAGTTAGAGTAGGTCAGAAGTTGCCGCCCCCATGCCCTGCTTGCACTGAGTGAATAGCTTAATTATTATTATGTTGTACAAAGGCCTACTTTACTTTTATATTTTGACTTTTTAACAGATGGCAAAATTTCAAATATTCTTTTATTAAAAATAATTCTGAATTATTTTATGATTTGGCACAAACTGTTCTTGCCATTACATATAGTGTGTGCATATGTGTACACACAGACACATATTCTAGCTACGCATTGATCTATATAGACATTTTTATTGATCTTGTCATAACAATGTATGATTCACAGTTAGGTGTCTCTGACCCCTCACTTGTGTAAAATAAAGGCACAGTTCCTCTACCAGTTGAATCTGTAGGGTCTGCTGCAATATATCCTCCAACAAAAGTACAGAGTCATGAAGAGCAGGTGAAGGATGATACTGGGACTTTAACTTTGGTTTGTCATATCACTGTTGTAGAAGGAATCATTCTTTGGTCACAGATTTAATGCCCACCAAGTAGATGTTAGAACTTAATATCTGATGTTGGCTTAATTTATCATGTTTCAGTAATATTAGAGTATTTGTCCCAGTGTTTGTCCTTTGGTTCCAGAAATACCAAACTCATAGCCATTGAGTTGATTCTGACTCATAGTGACCCCATTGGGTTTTCAAGGCTGTCAGTCTTCATAGAAGCAGACTGGCTCATACTTATTCCACAGAGTGGCTGGTGGGTTCAAATCACTGACCATTTTTGGTTAGCAGCCAGCTAAATACCTTAAGCACTACACCACTAGAGCTCCTTGTCCCTTAGTTAGAACTCATTGAATATCTGTTGAATGAGAATTTGCATTGTATCAAGTCTTTCCTTTCCATTCCATTGCACCACTAGAGTTCATACCTTTATTTCATGCACTACAGTAGAAACTTTCTAATTTGTGCCTATTCTCAGCCCTGTGCCACAGGCAGAAGTGGAAAAAAATTCCATAAACTTGTTAAAAATCAGGTTTCACTTTTTGAAAACCATATCTGTGAGACACACAGAGACACAATATTTTATGTACTGACTTGATCTTTTACCTTTGTCATTGGTGCTTTGTTTCTTCCATTTTGACTGTGTTTGCCTTTTCTTTTACTTTCCTATTGACAAGGCAGCTTTTAGGTACTGTCATCTATCTTCTCTGCTCCATAAAGGAAAACCATATACCTGTGGCAGGGGGAAGAAATGGTGAAGTAAAATGGCTGAAAGAAGATTTCAAGAGTGGCTTGAGAAGACAAAGCGAAGTATTATAATGCAATGTGCAAGAATTGGAGTTAGAAAACCAAAGGAGAAGAACACATTCAGCATTTCTCAAGCCAAAAGAACTGAAGAAAAAAATCAAGCCTTGAGTTGCAATATTGAAGGATTCTGTGGGCAAAATACTGAACGATGCATATAGGAAGCATCAAAAGATGGAAGGAATATACAGAGTCACTGTACTAAAATAAATTGGTCAGTTTTCAACCATTTTGGGTGTGGCATATGGTCAAGAACCAATGGTATTGAAGGGAGAAGTCTAAGCTTTACTGAAGGAATTGGCGAAAAACAAGGCTTCAGGGGTTGATGAAATACCCATTGAGATGTTTCAACAAATGGATGCAACTCTGGAAGTGCTCACTCATTTATGCTAAGAAATTTGAAAGTCAGGTACCTGGCCACCTGACTGGAAGAGATACATGCTTGTGCCCATTCCAATAAAAAGGTGATCCCACAGAAAGAGGAAATTATTGAACAATGTTATTGATAGCACATGTAAGTAAACTTTTGCTGAAAAAAATGGTTGCAACAGTACAGAGACAGGAAACTAACAGAGATTCAAGCCAGATTCAGAAGAGGATGTGGAATTAGGGATATTGTTGCTGATGTCAGATGAATCTTGGCTGAAAGCAAAGAATACCAGAAAGATGTTTACCTGTGTTTTATTGACTATGCAAAGGTAGATTATAACAAACTTGGATAAGATTGCAAAAAGTGGGAATTCCAGAACACTTACTGTGTTCATGAGGAACCTGTACATAGAACAAGAGGCAGTTGTTCAGACAGAACAAGGGGATACTGCATGGTTTAAAATCGGGAAAGGTATGCATCAGGGTTATATTCTTTCACCATACTTAGTCTGTAGTCTGTATACTGAGCAGATTATCTAAGAAACTGGACTATATGAAGAAGAATGTAGCATCAGATTTGGAGGAAGACTCAACAATTTGTGATATGCAGATAACACAGTGTTGCTTGCTGAAAGTGAAGAGTTGAAACACTGAAGAAAATCAAACACTGAAGCCTTCAGTATAGATTATACTTCAACATTAAAAAAAAAAAAAAAAAAAGCCTGACAACTGGGCCAATAAGTAACATTGCGAAAAAATGGAGAAAAGATTGCATTTGTTGAGGATTTCATTTTTTTTTTGGATCCACAATCAAACACTCATGGTAGCAGCAGTAAGGATATCAAAAGATGTATTATAGAGGCCAAATCTGCCACGAAGGATTTCTTTAAAGAGTTAAAGAGCAAAGATGTCACTTTGAAGTCTAAGGTGTACTGACCAAGCCATGTAATGCACATGAGATCTGGACAATGAATACGGAAGACTGCAGAAAAATTGGTGCTTTTGAATTGTGGTGTTGGTGAAAAATACTGAATATACCATGGACTACCAAAAGAATGAACAAATCTGTCTTGGTGGATGTACAGCTGGAATGCACCTTAGAAGCAAGAGTGGCCAGACTCTGACTCTCATACTTTGGTCATATTGTGAGATGGGACCAGTCCCTGGAGAAGGATATCATGCTTGCTAAAGTAGAGGGTCAGGATAAAAGAGGAAGACTCTCAACAAAACTGTTTTGACCTAGTGGCTGTGACAATGGGCTCAAGCATGGGAACAATTGTGAGGACGACACAGGACCAGGCAGTGTTTCTTTCTGTTGTACATAAAGTCTCTGTGAGTTACAACCAACTCAGCACCTGATAACAACATGTCAGATAGGAACATGAATGACATGTTCCTGAGTTGAGTCGGCACACTTTTATACTCAGTGTAGATGAGCATTTCCACCCTAGCATCACCAACCTGCTAACTAGAAAAATGTGTGGAAGATATAATTCATTGATGAGGCTTGTTTGCTGTCTCAGAGAATCTTTAGAGAAAGCCCTCAGTATTATATTGTGATGTTGCACATCTAAAATTCTACAAATAACTGTAGTGGGTAGTCTGAACTTATTACTACGTGTCACTGTTCTTAATTTATGAGAATACTATTTTTTTTTCCTGTTGAATCCTGTTGCATTCTTATGTATGCATGTAAAACCCATCTCTAGGCTATGTTTTTCTTGTAACAGCATATAGTAATAGTTTGAAATAATGGGTCTGGGATTGAATCTAACTACATTTTTGTGACTTTGAATAAATTTCTTCTCTGTAAATCTAAATTTTATTATGTAGAAAATAAAAGAATTTACAGCATGGGAGTAGATGAGAACTAAATGAGTTAGCACATAAAAACTACATAAGGCCCTTCACTTCCCTTTTGTCCTTGTGTATATTGTAGCATATCTCAACATAGTGTAAATCAATGAACTATCTGATCTACTTAAATTGTTTTAAGTGAGCTCTGGTGGCATAGTACCTAAGGCATTTGAGTGTTAACCAGAAGGCTAGCAGTTCAAACCCACTAGCCACTCCTTGGAAGGAAGACTGGGCAATCTATTTCCATAGAGATACTGTCTTGGAAACCCAAGGTGGGGTCACTATGAGCCGAAATTGACTCAATGGCAGTGAGTTTGGTTTGCTGTATATAGAAATACTCTGAAATTTCAGAATAATCCATCTGTTTTTCCAAAGTAAGCCATTCAGGTATTGTGCTTTTTTCAGTTGCAAATTAATGTAATTTGTACTATTGAAATATACTGGACTTCTAAATATTGACTATTGTCAAGATGTTTTTCAGGTAGAATTTTAAATTTTATTGTGAATTGTTGAAAGGTTATATGGATGAGCGTCTTGATTATGACAGTATTTAACTTTTGGTTTCATAATTGCTATAGAACAAGACTAAAGTTTATAAATATGGCTTCTCTAGTATTATTTTCAGTGTGATCTTAGGTAGAAGTTATGGTGCTTCAGACTTTTACTTTCAGTGTAGACATAAACTGCATCAGCTATTGAAACTTTCCCTCCAAGTATGGTCTTCCTTTGTTGCGGTATACTTGTTGTTGTTGTTGTATGCCGTCGAGTCAGCCCCGACTCATAGCGACCCCTCCTTGGGTTTCCGAGGCAGTATCACTACGGAAGTAGGATTGCCCAACCTTCCTTCCGAGGAGTGGCTGGTGGGTTTGAACCGCCAGCCTTCTGGTTAGCAGTCAAGTGCCCTAGGCACTATGCTACCAGAGCTCCTTGCGGTATACTAGTGTCCTTATTTAAACGGACTCAGCTTCTTGGGTCCTACCCCAAAGACACTGAATTAGAATCACTGGAGATGAAGTCCTTGGGAATCTGCCTATTTAAAAAGTAATTCATTTGAGCTTTATGCTTAACAATTATTCATAAATTTTTGTTGTACTTTGTCATATAAAAGCTAGGCAAGACTTATACTGTCATTGCCATGTACTTAGGCTACAATTCAGTTGTTTATTCATTCATTCAACAATTGAGCACCTGCTTCCATGCCAGACTCTGAATGATGTTGGGTGTACAGTGATGGTGACTCTAAGATTTCATCTTCACAAAGTTTATTATTTGGTGATAAAAACAGGCAACAAATTTAAAAGGATATTTACAAATAGTGATAAATGCTGTGAAGGAAACAGCAATGTGAAAGGGGATCTATACTGAATTGGCATTGCATCTAAGACCTAAAAGATGAATTAGCACATTAAAAAAATTTACTGCATCAGTTAGAAAGGGGATAGTAAGTCAACAGAATGGGACAGTCTTTTCATCTCTCCTTTATGTGGGTTTTTTGGTTTGTTTGTTTGTTTGTTTGTTAAACAAAAACTAAACGGAAGTAGATCTGAAGATACGAGGATTAGCTGGTCTTAATGGTGCTCCATCTGTCACATAGGTCAGCTAGAAGGGCAAGCCAATTAATAGTCATCTATACTAGCATGCCTGGTGGGCCACATTGCTCATTTATTGATGTTGGTGCCATTAAGTTGATTCTGACTCATACAGACCCTATGATGTGCAACAGAAGGGAGATACTACCTGGTCTTGTGCCATCCTCACAATCATTGCTACGTTTGAGCCTATTGTTGCAGCCACTCTGTCAGCCCATCTTGTCGACGGTCTTGCTCTTTTTCTCTGATTCTCTACTTTACCAGGCCTAATGTCCTTCTCCAGGGGCTAGTCCCATGTCCAAAGTACATGAGACAGAGTCACCATTCTCAGTTCTAAGGAGTGTTCTGGCTGTAGTAGTTCTTCTAAGACAGATTTGTTTGTTCTTCAGGCAGTCCATGGTATATTCAGTATTTTCCACCAACACCTTAATTCAAAGGCATCATTTCTTTAGTCTTCCTTTTCATTGTCTAGTTTTTGCATGCTTATGACGTAATTGGAAATACGATTGCTTGAGTCAGGAATATCTTATTTCTAAAAGTGACATCTTTGTTTTTAACACTTTACTAAGGTTTTTTGCAACAGATTTGCCCAATACAGTGTGTCACTTGATTTCTTGACTGCAGCTTCCATGGGTGTTGATTATGAATCCAAGTAAAATGAAGTCCTTGACTACTTCAGTATTTTCTCCATTTATCATGGTGTTGCTTATTGTTCCAGCTGTGAAGAATTGGACCTTTAGAAGATATTTTTGGAGCATGGAGCATTGCAGTGGAGGGCAGAGTTGAGACACCAGGAGCTGTGGGACAAGGGAAGGGCCTAAGTTCCCAGAGTAGCCCCTAGCTATCCTTTTCCTTCTTATACTCTCATGCCATTTCCACAGCAGAGTCACAGAGTCATCTCACGTCCTGCCACCACAGATCTTGGCCAGTCTTTGTCCTCATCCTTCTTTTCCAAAAATATTGCCTGGGGGCCCATAGTAAACGATTCATTTCTCCTGTGACTCCAAATACCTAACTAAAACAAAAAACAAAGAGTTATGAAATTAATTGTGCTACATTCACTGCATTATGGTCTATTTCATTTTACTTTTTAAAAATGCTAGTTAAAACCTACCAATTGTTTTCCCAACCTGCTAATGAGTTATAACTCACAGTTCTTCTAAAATATGCTAATTGAAATACCTCATTCTGGCATTTAAGATGCTTCATAATTTGTATTTTTTCCCAACCTGGTTTGTTTTTTTTTTAATACTATTTTGCTAAATAAAAACGCTTCTCAAATAAGTTTCAGTTAACTTCCTGTTCTTTGAGCTAACCAAGATCATTATGTCTCCTAGTATCTGGAATGCAGTTTTCTCACCTCTAATTTTTCTGTTTAGGTCATATTTAATTTTAATGCCCCCATTCCCTGAATTCCTGTCAAATGGATTCTGACTCATAGTGATCCCATGTGACAGAGTAGTATTGCCCCCATGGGGTTTCCAAGGCTGTAATCTTCATAGAAGCAGACTGTTGTATTTTTCTTTTTTGGAATGACTGGTGACACAGTGGCTAAAGCTCTCGGCTGCCAACCAAAATGTTAGCAATCTGAACCCACCAGTCACTCTAGCTAAACAAATGCTTATCAGTCTGCTTCCATAGAGATTTAGCCTTGGAAACCCTATGGAACAATTCTACTCTGTCCTGTAGGGTTCCTATGAGGAGGAATCAACTAGATGAGAGTAGTTTGGTTTGGCTTTTTCCTGAATAGGCTGGAATGTCTTCTACTTAACTGTCATTTGGCACTTAAGCCTTATATTTATTTGTAAATTATGTAAAAACTTTGATCCAGATAGCATTTAATCTTATACCACCTGATAATTATCAGTTAAATGGTATTCTTTATCTTGTTTCTCCTTTATGATTGAAAGCTTTTCAAGCCAAGGACTGTATTTGTTTCTTCTTTCTGCTCAGTTGTGCTAAACACATTATAGACAATTTTTAAGTTGCTTGGTAAATCATAGGTTAGGTGTTTGATAATTTCTTTTCCTTAGTAAGTGCTTATTGCCTACCCATTTGAAACAGAAGAAAGTATTCCTATAATAGAAGTATTTCTACTGGGAAGGAGGTGAAACTAGTAAAGCATGATGTATTACTGTGAATCTGTAGATTCAATGCAGGGTATTTCTTACCATTGTGAGCTTGTTTGAGAAAGGGAACAAAGCAGTAATCATCTTCATTTTATATTCAGCCATATCAGTGGGAACAAAATTGGCTGGGAGAAGACAGGAAGCCACTCAGAACCTCAAGCACACGGAGACCCAGGAGACCAAACAAAGGTAGCAAAGTGTATGCCTTTTATTCTTTAATTTTTAGTTCTGAATTTTTAAGTCTTTAGTGTTAGTGATTGATTTTAAAAAATTGTCTAAAGATGTTATTAGTATATAAAAACTTACAAAGTGGATGAGTATGGAAGGATCTCTTCCTCCTGTTTCCGTCAGAACTGAGCTGCCTTGTGGAAAATCCGGGTTTAAGTCCTTCCTCTGTCGTCTGCTAGCTTCATAATCTTTGACAAGGAACTTAAAACCTTCCTGATCTGTTTCTTGTAGCATTTCTGTGAAGCTAAGTAAGAAGGCATCTGGGATGTACATATTAAAATGAAAATGAATTGCATTCCACCCTTCCCCACTTTTCACCTCATACCTATTAGTAGTCTCCTCTGAGTTGTGAAACTATACCAGTTACACTTGACCAGTAATAATGAGCAGGTCACAGGCTTGTTGGAAGAAGGTTGGTTTATATACAAGGTGGCTGAATAGCAAAACTTCTTTTTATAATTTTTAAATAGTCTTAACTATTGAATCCTGTACATAAACAACAAAAATGCTTTGTGGATATTTATTATTTGTGAAGCACTTTCCAAGATATTTTCATAATACATTACATATATACTTATGGGGAATGGAGAGTATTGAAAACACTAATGAATTATCCCATGAATTAGTTTCTTAAGACTAATTTTGGCACTTTGTGTGTTTTTTTTTGTTGTACATTTATTATGTTATTGTTAAGAATATACACAGCAAAACATACAACATTTTAACAGTTTGTACATGTACTGTTTAGTGACACTGATATTCTTTAAGTTGTACAGCTATTCTTATCCTTCTTTTCTGCGTTGTTCCTCCCCCTTAACATAAATTCACTGCCCCCTAAAGTTGCTATCTAATCTTTCAGGTTTCTGTAGTCAATTTGATCCCATATAGATAGTTCTTAAAAGAGCTTAATGCTTAAGGCAGAAATTTTTACTAGTTTAGCTAAAACTATTGTTTGGTTTTAAGATTTCAGAGGGGTTGTCTTTGGTTTAAGGTTTAAAGTTATCTCAGGGCAGTAGTTGGAGAGGTTCAACCATCCTTAAAGGCTTCACATGGCATTCAGTGTTTTCAAAGATAAAATTAAGCATTTAATTACATAGTATTGGAAAGAAGACATTATGTTTCAAAATAGAAAAATGTCAGTGTTTAGGATAGCATTAAATCAAGCAGTAGCAATTATTCCTAACATTTTTTTTTTTCTCAGAAAAATGTCTATTACACAAACAAATTGCTCTGGGGAAGCAATTCAAAGTACTTTAAAGTTTATAGAGAACAAACCAATTTCTGTTCTTTCTACTCCTTTCCTCAATTCTACATCATAATAACCAATCATTAGGATAATATCTTGGTGTCTAAACACTTTTCTGTTCATACAATATACATATATTCACTATCTGGTAGTAGCAGAAACCATTCTAAGCATGTAAAACAGAGGAATTGGTATCTCAAAGGTGTTGGATGAGCTGAGAGCTAAATAGGACAGTGAGGGTTGGCAGAAAACCACTTTCATCTCTAGAGTGGAAGGCCATAGCGAGGAAATGGAATCATCTGAGCTTTTGGGTGAGGGTCACCCACCAGAAGCTGAAACTAAGTGTTGGAGGGGAGGGATTTGGGCTGGAGCTGTGGAAGAAATGTAGCTATTTCCAGAGACTGAGTTTTTCAGGCTCTCACCAGTTCCTGCCAGGGTTGCCCAGCCCAGAGACAGAGCCTGTAGGGCTAGCTCCTCCCTTGCCCCTCCTACAACAAAAGGGCTAGGCGTAGGTCTGGAGTAAACAAACTGGGCCAGCAGGCTATTACAGAGGATCACATAAGTATTATGTGGCATACCAAACCAAAACCAAACTCACTGCCATCAAGTTGACTCCATCTCATAGCAACCCTTCCTTGGGTTTCTGAGGCAGTATTTCTACAGAAGTAGGTTGCCCAGTCTTCCTTCTGAGGAGTGGCCTCACCCACTTCTGGTTAGCACTCAAATGCATTAGGTACTACACCACCAGAGCTCCCTTGTTGAATGTAAAATGGTGGTCTCTATATGTAAGGTCCTAAGCTAAACACTAGGAGCTCTGGTAGAGTAGTGCCTAAGGCACTTGACTGCTAGCCAGAAGGCTGGCGTTCCAAACCCACCAGCCACTCCTTGGAAGGAAGGTTGGGCAATCTATTTCTGTAGTAATACTGCCTTGGAAACCCAAGGAGGGGTCGCTCTGAGTCGGATCTGACTCAGCGGCACATAACGACAACAACAACAAGCTAGACGCTCTGGAATGTTTGTTAGTGAGAGGGATTGAATCTGAGATCTCTTATCTCTCCTTGGTAAAATTCTGTTAATCTGAATAATTTATTGCTTATTCTCCTTCACCCCTTGCACAACATCAGTACCTATCTTGCTGCTCTGAAATTGTTTTCATTAGACAGTATTCATCTTCATTTTCTCCATATCTGGCCTTGGTAGGTACCTTTAATACATGTTAAAATGAATAAAGTGAATTTTTTTTTTCTCTGTTATCGTTTGTTCTGTAGGCAGAAGGTTCGTCCACTGCCTCTTCAGGAAGCCAGATAGCTGAAGGAAAAGGGAGCCAAATTGGCACCGTACAACCAATTCCCTGCCTTCTGTCCATGCCCACCAGGAACCACATGGATATTACCACACCTCCATTACCCCCTGTTGCACCTGAAGTATTGAGAGTGGCAGAACACAGGCACAAGAAGGGGCTAATGTATCCCTATATCTTTCATATCCTAACAAAGGTATTGTCAAAGGGGTTATTTATTATTACTGCCCATTGGTATAGTTTGGTCCATTAGTTTTCAGGGGATGATTCCTATGGGTATATTTTCCTCTTGATGTTTTTTGAAATGTTTCTCTGTTTTCTGAACTATTTGAAACAAAGTTTATTTTCCCTTTCAGAATATTGAGCTAAATCTGAAATAACCTGTAAATACAATTTTTAAAAAAAAAACTTATGGTCTCACTTTTCAATTTCATATAAATATTCATGAAACTTCTAATTTAATAATGATATATCACCTTATTTTAAGACTATCAGTTTTATTCTTTTTATTTCAAGTTTTCTTACACCGTATTTGCTGCATGGTGTCAGGTTACATTCTGATGCCATATACATTATCTCATTTCTTTTTCATTTGGCCTTAGAAAATAATGTCTCCCCTTTTGAATGGCTAATAGTATTTCATGTGTTTTGACTTGTTCATCTACCTCACCTACAGTGCAGTTTTTATAGTACTTAGTAGCAAAAAATGGAATACAGAATTTTGTGATGTGCATAGTCAAAAAATACAATTAACTTTTCGCAGAGTGACATGAGTTTCACTTTATTAGTGCCTTACCAAATGTATGACTAAATATATGAATACAGTGTGGCAGTGTTTTTGAATCTTGGATCTTGAATATATCTGTTGTTGTTATATGCCGTCGAGTCGGCCCCGACTCATAGCGACCCCTCCTTGGGTTTCCGAGGCAATCACTACGGTAGTATATCTATATATATTTAAATATGCTCAATTATTATTTGTAATTATTTGTAGTCTTTATGATAGTATTTATAATCATAGACCCATAATTTTAAAAGTTACCTTAGTCACCAGATATCTCATGCGGTCAATTTTCAATTGATTTATTAGAACCATGTATTATTAACATGTTTTCATCAGTATCCATGCCAACATATATAATTAGACTTTTTTCTTTTTATTTCCTGTAATTTGTCTGTGGTTTGTAAAGTGCAGCCAAATGCATTAGGCACTTCTGTTCTACAGAACTCTATAGGTGACTTCTTTGAGTGATCATTGGCTATTCTAAATGTTACTTACTTTTATAAATAAAAGGAAATGAAGAATGGTTAAACCAGTATTATCTACTCAGGTCCTTTAACTAACTTTTTCAATTATAAATGCCTCCAATTTATATATTATTCGATATGGGTGTAAGCATGTGCAGTATCACTTTTCAGATTATGATTATAAGGTAAACATTTTATTTTTCAGGTTCAACATAAATTATAAAGGGTAAGTGAAGTTATTGTTGCAGGTAAAGGATTTTACTAAGTTTAAAGGGGCTAAAATTTGGGGAAGATAGCTTTCAAAAGCACATCTAAAGAGATTGCAAAGTTTTCCTGTTGGGATTGTCAGGTCCCCTGGACTCACATTACTTATCTCAAGTGATCAATTACATGCCATATACACACTGACTGTATCTTTCTGGACAGTTGATTAAATCAGTATAGATAAATCAATATGGGTGATACAAAATTGTATGAAGTATACTGTTTCCTATAACTATGTAACTGTTTTTAAATTGACCAGGCTGTGACATTTGCAGTGAGATGAAGCTTCGTGGGAATTTAGAAAATTATCAAAAGATCATAATATTAAAAACATAAATATTCCTGATTGAGAATTTTAGAGCACATGTAGCTATTAGATGAATGAAAATGAAAGCACTTGGGCTATCAAGTCAATGATCTCTTAGTTCTTTTAGGCAGATCATTTTTAATATGTAGTAATACTTTGGTTTTGGTAATACTTTATGAAAGAGAATTTGACCATTTCATTTTCAGAATACTCAAGTGAATAGGCCATTGAAAATTACGAATTTTATTACATGTGACTATCTTGACTCTACAAATAAAATTTGCAGGTTCTTACCTTACTCTATTTGTTGTCTGATACCTTTCTAGGTTGTTTCAAAGATTGGAATCATCTACATGTTTTCTTTTGTTCTCAGTTTTGGATTGAAAATAAAATAATGTAGGTTTTATTTTATTGCTTGAGCTTATATTTTGACTGCAGCCTACCAAATGATGAATTGGATTAGAATTACAGTGTTAATGAGTGGAGATAATACAGTATATTTCTGTGAGTTTATTGTAAATGCAACATGAAAAATATGCAATATTGTTCTGCTTTCTTCCATGCAAAGGGTGAAATCAAAATTGCTGTTTCTATTGAAGATGAAGCCAACAAAGACCTGCCTCCTGCCGCCCTGCTCTATAGGCCAGTTCGTCAGTATGTTTACGGAGTCCTGTTTAGTTTGGCAGAAAGCAGAAAGAAAACTGAGAGACTTGCTTTTAGAAAGAACAGACTTCCTCCAGAATGTATGTACTGTAAAAATCCATTGTTTGTTTTCTTCAGTACCTCATAATCTCTTGTGCATTTTCTAAAGCTTTAGAAGAATCATTACTGAGTTAACCCTGAATGCCTCCTGTGTAAAGAAGCTGGGACTTTCATCATGGGCAAGAGGGCCAGAGTCGAGGTGTTTAGAAAAGGAGGACCAGTCACAGATTTGTTTTTCCTCCGTAGTGTTCCAATAATGATACTTATTCAGTTAAATAATAAAATAGTAGATTTATCCTTTAAGCAACGTTGATCTGAAAGCTGTCTTGATGATTGCCATCACTTTCTGTAATTAACACACCTTCATAACAGGCACACATGCAATTTCTATACTCTCATTTTTATGAGGTGCACATCTGCTCTCTGGAAGTCCAGTGTTCTTGAGGAAAGGTGTTACTCATTCTCTGGTGGACTGTTTCTGTGCTATTGGAGTGCCACTGTACACAGCTCAGCAGCTATAAACAACTGCCATGTGATTTTAGTGTATCATCATAAAAGTGTACTAATATGCCTCAGAGTCCTTGTAAATTTAATGGACAGTTCCAACTGATTAACTTTTGAGATTGAGGGTGACAGTGGGAAATATGCAAAGTGTTGCTTGAAATGTGGTAAAAGTTGAGGTCAAACACATTTTCCATCTTGTGATGTACTATTTTGGCAGGAGGATGGAATGCCTTTCTATTCTAGGTCATTTTATCTACTAACATAAGAAATGTAAAAAGTCAGCGTATGTTTAGTAGAAAATAGAAGTTTACCAGAGCTAAAATAGAACATTTTGAATTGTAGAAATTGTAAATTACCAAATCATTTTTTAAACTAAAACTATTTAGTCTGTTACAGATTATATAGCAAAAGATCTACCAAATTTGTGGTATGTCACTGCAGTTCTTAGATGAATGATACTCATTTTCAGTCAGAGAGCAAGTATGCATTTCTTCACTTTGTAATTTTGAAACTAGAGATTCTAGCAATTCTAAAAGTTAAGTACAGTAGATTCTTAAATTTTCTGTATGATTGTAACATAGTTAAGTGCTCCAATTCCTTTTGCTTACCATGGCAAAATTGTGACTCTGTAACATTTTAAAATTAAGTATCTGTCACTACCCTTAACTGAAGATGGTTGTACTGTGATTGTTGAGTTATGTGGTTGTAGTTGGAAAAAAAAAAAAGATATTGTTTATTCCATAGGGCTTCATATAATTGATCCTTTTATTTCCTTGAAGCCTGGAGATAACATTTAAAGCACATAATATTGTAATTCTTTTCAAAGGTCCATTGTATTCTTTATATATATACATACACCACATATGCATACACACACACACACACACACATATCCTGATTCTTTTCTCACATTGTGTGATTCTTTTGCTTAAAAAGAATGTCATTTCTTAATCTTGCACCTGGTTGGGTTTCCCATGTGGCATGCCTCAGCACTGCTGGTCGCTGAAGCTGTGATTTGCTACTCTAAGCTATTCTAATCTCCTACATGCCCTGATGTCACCGCCAGGCCTCCTCCTATTTAGTGTGGTTCTCTATTTCTGGATTTTACTGGTATTACTCATGTTTCTCGGATACTGAACCTAGCAGGATGCCATGGAAATCCGTCTCCTATAATGTCAGGATACATCTCAGCCATGTTCATCCTTTGTATGATAGTACTGCCTGGCTCTTGCAGTGAAAGGCTATTCTTCTTAGTTTGTTTATATGTTCTAAAAAATATAGTTACCTTTATGCAACAGACTCTTTAAGAAATTTTTAGTGATCTAACGTGGAAAACATCAGGTGAATTCTTAGACTGGCTTCCCTTTATTTTGCTCACAGCTTTATGAAAGTACAGATTAAAATATGGCTAAGTGTATTCTAGAGTCTCTGTATCTGTGCTTCCCACAGCAGAAGGTATTGGGTTGTCCCTTGGAATCAGATGAGATTGCCCCTGCCACTGCTGCCCCCCAACCCCCATTTCAGGAAGTTCTTCATCATAGGTATCAGGCATTGTCATAAAAATGATTACTGTAAGAGTCTTGATCTCTTGTGCTCTTCCACTGTTTCGCAGTTTTAAAACATTAATTATCCCATGTTGAAATCTCCAAAATCATTCTAGAGTACATTGGCACTGATTTTGTACCTAGCTTGTACCAGACATTATGATAAGCCTGGGAGAGGCCATTCTCTTACAGATCATAGGGAAAACAAAACACTGGAAAGGTATTCAGTTAAGTGGACCAGCATCTCCTGAGTATAAGGCGCAAGAAAGAATTACTTCTTTGAAGAAAGGCAAATGGTTCTGCAGGTCTGAAGTACATAGCCTGAGGAGTCGGGCCCTGGGAGGTAGGCAAAGGTATAGGGAGTTTTTTTAAGTCTATCATTATAACTGTTTTAAGCAGTGAAATGATAAGGTCAGATTTGCCATTTAGAGACCAACTCCAGCTGGGGATGGAAGCCATGGGAATGGTGTCATCTAGGGAAGAAAAGAGAAGGATTGGTGAAGTCTAAGATAAACTCACACAGGCCATACTACAGATGGTGATGTCATTCACCACAATACAAAACTTAGAAAAATGAACTAGTGTTAGGTAGAATTAAGATGCTTCCTGGGCAGTTAGAAATGAAACAATGGGTAACAGACACTACCGACCAGGCAGTGAAGGAAGGGACTTGGGAGGCTGTTGTTAGGTATTGGGGACTGAAGTCTTAAGTTCCAGGAAGTTGAAAAGCAAAATGGGATAGGAGGTGCAGGGAATACAAAAGGGGTGGAGAAGGCAGTGTGTACAAAGTATTTTCAGATTGCTGAAGTGTGTAGGAGGACAGCTTCCTAGAGAACATTCAGCAGAAAGTATTTCCTTCCCTTTCCCCTTCCCGCTTCTCTCCTTCCTTTCATTCTCCCTTCTTTTCCCTCTTTATCTCCTTCTTTCTTCCTTCCCCCTCTTTTGGGTTGGGTGACTGAATAGTCTGGTTAATGTGTTATTCTTTGGGCAAATGGGAAGGAGTGAGAAGAGGTATGGTGAATTTATCAGAATAGGAAAATTTTATAAAGACGTTAATAGAGTTAGGTAAGATGGAAGAAAAGAGCAGATGTTTTAGGACCGCTTTTCTTGGTGAAGGCACATTCAGAATAATTGGGGAAGTAAAGATAAGCTACAGGTTTGGTCTGAGAAAGAGAGCCAACTAGTAATGAGAAAAGCATCAGATCCTAACTGATCTGATCCTAACTGTGTCTGGATCTTAACGAATTGACAATAGGAGGTTTTTTTTTCCAACTGTGGAGAAGGAACTAGTGCTGTAATTTTTCCCAAATGTAGTTTAAACTTTTTCAGCAGTAAAACAACATTTTTAAAAGTGAGTTCATAAACATTTAAGTCTATTATTGTATGTATTGCTCTCTTAAATGAGTGTCAAGCATGTATTAAAAATGAATGAATAATTTATATAGGTACATGGTACATGGCTTTGTTAGATAAAAAGATTTGAAGTTTGGTGTTTTAGGAAAGTAAATTGTATTTGTGTGAGTGCACTCATAATAAATGCTGAAGTTTTTTTTTTTTAAAAAGTCAGTGCAAACAGTCTTTTTCTGTTCAGGTTATTTATGAAATTGAGTTTTTACTTTTGTAGGCAAGGAGGAACCATTGGTGAGAGTTAAGAACATCTGGACTGAACTGAAACAAATCCTTTGAATTGGAAAAAAAAGGTGGATTCAGATGACCATTACTTAGGAAGAATTTAATTAAGCCTCTGGAATTTAAATATTTATCTAGAAAAATGTATTATTAATGTGCTTATTACAAATAAAATTTTACCTGTGTTGGAAAATATGTATAAATTTGATATCTTAGTTTAAAAGTTGAGAGACTAGTTAATACTAGTTAATATATAGTTTTTAAGTCATTAATACATTTCCATTGATTGTCACTCTGATTGCAACACCACCTCTCCACAAAGAAGATTGCTGTCCTGTAAATCTTTTGTGAATGTTGAGCCTGAATGCTCTCTACTTGCTGAAAACACAGCTTGTGTGAGAAATTAGTATGTGATATACTATCTGGTCTTACAACTCTTACTAACAGTGCATGTGTTAAAATTATTCCTGTTTATGAAAATAGGAACTTTAATTATAACCTATTTATTAAATTTCAGCTAAGTACAGAATCTCCTCATGTCATTGACTTAATTTCTATATTAGCGTTCTCCAGAGAAATAGAGTCAACAAGAAGTGTGGGTGTATCTGTGTGCATACGTGCACAAGTATATGGTTGATTTTGATTTTAAGGAATTGGCTCATGTGATTGAAGGTGCTGGCAAGTTCCAAATCCTTAGGACAGGCAGGCTGAAAACTCCAGCAAGTTACCTATTTTAGTCCTGAGGCAGAATCCTTGTCTATTCAGCAACTCCAGTTTTTGCTATTAAACCCTTTAACTGATTGTAAATGTTAATCATCTAAAAATACCTTTGGAGTCCTACACCACACTTGGACACAGTGCTTTTATAAGAGTCCCTGTTATGGATTGAATTGTGTCCCCAAAAAATATGTGTTGTAAATCCTAACCCCCTATACCTGTGGTTATAATCCAATTTGGGAATGGGCATCCTTTGTCATGTAAATGAAGTATTAATGTAGGATGTGTTTTGAGTTAATCTTTTGACATGTAAGAGGAGCAGGGTAAGAGTAGAGATGGAAGAAGATAGATGCCATGCCACTTGAAGATCACCAAGGAGCAAAGGAGTAGAAGCTTAAAGAAACAGAGACTTTCCCTCAGAGTTAACAAGAGAAACCCTTTCCCTAGAGCCAGTGCCATGATCCCATACTTCTGGCCTTTTAAACTGGAAAAATAAATTTGTTTGTTAAAGCAGAATAAATGAATAAATAAATAAGTATTTTTTAAAAAATGCCTTTAGAGCAACATCTAGACTAGTGCTTGACCAAAACACTAGGCCTCTTGGCCTGGCCAAGTTGACAAAAGAAGCAAATCATCACAATTTTCATTACTTAAAGTATTCATTCATACATGTTTTTAGTATTATTAAGGAGATGATAGTGTAGCTTCCTTAGGTTTGAGACGAGTACAGTGAATCACTGCTCTAATTCATTTAAGTGGGAAATGGGGATGTCTCATCAGGCTGAACCAAAGTCAGTCTGAAAATACTTCTCAAGATTTCTTGGTTGGCAAGATTTGAAACATGAATGTGTTTAAATCTTGTTCATGTATGTTGTCGTAGGAGTCAATTACTAACCTATGACCACTTTTAGATCATGTGAAAGATACGCAGATTAAATTGTATAATTGGTGAGAGGTCATAAATCACATAAAAATATACTGTAATGTCAGTACTTTTGTGATAAATGTTCCTGAAATACCCCAGGGGAGCTCTGTTAGTGTAGTGCCTAAGGTGCTTGACTGCTAACCAAAAGGCTGGTGGTTCAAACCCACCAGCCACTCCTCTGAAGGAGAGTTGGGCGATCTGCTTCCATGGTGATACCACCACGGAAACCCAAGGAGGAGTCACTATGAGTTGGTTCCGACTTGATGGCACATAACAACAACAACAACAAAATACCCCAGTGGCTTTGTGATCAACATCTGATAACTAAAACCTCTTTATATGGACTCCAAAATGAGCCCATCTGCTTAAGTAGATAATATAGCTATTTCTGAATTTTATTAATCTAAAATGGCTTCAGAAATAAGGTCATTTTATGTATGCAAATGTTATGTTCCTGTTAATGGTCACTGTAACCAAAACGAATTTCCTGAGACAGCTTTGTAATCAGATAGGGCAGATGGAAGTCTACAGGGTCATTTTAAAAATATTTAACTCTTACTTGGTTTAAGACATTTACTCTTTGGAAGTTCAGTCTGTTTCTTAGTTAAGGCATATGATAAAGTGCTCATAATTTTTTATTTAATATGACTTACCAAAGTTTCTCTTTTCAAGTCATTATATGATTGAAGTAGAATATCTGGAATCAGATCATAAAAAAATTTCCAGCCTTTTGAAAGTCATATTGAATTTCATGCTTGCAGTGTATTTTCTCTTCCTCTGTGTCTGTCTATCCCTAGGTTCTGTAATTTTGCTTTTAAAAAAATTCATCAGCATATTTATTATTACAGTATGCCACTGAAAGTCACTGGTGTGGAATTCTAAACCTTATCAATAGGGCAAGCTGAGGAGAATAGTTTATATTCAAGTATAAGAAGATTCATGTATGTGGGGTGGATAATTGCTGAGACAGGAGGAGGAATAGATCCTCAGAGAAAGCGGTTTCTGTTGCTACTCAAATAATGGTGAGATTGAGCAGGACACAGGATCTGAATCCCAGAACACTAGGGATCCTAGAACTTTCCCAGAGCTCTGCTTTGCTGTGTTATCTTCACTGTGGGAAAACAGAAATGCAATGGCATGGTATTTAGACTTACTTCACTAGGTGGTATATTCCTACTAATAGTCACAGGTCTCTTTACCTTCACCTCAGAGCTTCTCCTCAGTGCCAGCCCTGCCCTCTGCCATACCCAAATAGGAAACTCAGGTTGACATTCAGCTCCTGGTATTCTTTCCTGATAGTTTTCTGCCAACTAGGAGCAATGGTGGCATAGTGCCTAACGCATTTGACTGCTAACCAGAAGGCTGGCTGTTCAAACCTACCAGCCACTCCTCGGAAGGAAGATGGAACAATCTGCTTCATAGAGACACCACCTCAGAAAATTCAAGGAGGGGTTGCTGTGAGTTGGATCTGACTCCACAGCAGTGAGTTTGGGTTTTGTTGTTGTTGGGTGTTTTTTTTTTTTTTTTAAGTAAATGTGAGAAGGTGCAGTGGGTCAGGGGCAAGCAAGATGGGCTTCAAATTTTCAGTGTTTTAAGATTACAGTAATGAATAATAGCCTTGGCTGTAGGTGAAAGTTTAGGATGTATAAAGCTCAGTGATTGGCATATTTTAAATTAATACCATCTATTTAATAAAAAAGTAGATGGACATAAATTATAGATATATTGGGTAATTGATAGAAATAAGTAAGTGTATAAACCAAAAACCAAACTCAACGCCTTCGAGTCGATTCTGACTCCTAGTGACCCCTCCTTGGGTTTCTGAGGCGGTATCTCTATGGAAGTAGATTGCCCAGTCTTCCTTCCGAGGAGTGGCTGGTGGGTTTGAACCGCCAGGCTTCTGGTTAGCAGTCTAATGCCTTAGGCACTACGCCACTCAGCAGATTATGGATACTATGGTGCCTAAGGCACCTGGCTGCTAACCAGAAGGCTGGCAGTTCAAACCCACCAGCCACTCCTCGGAAGGAAGGTTGAGCAATCTCCTTCCGTAGTAATATGCCTTGGCAACCCAAGGAGGGGTCGCTATTAGTCAGATCTGACTTAACGGCACATGACAACAACAACAACATGTTACACGTGCCCATGATCAAGACATGAGGAAAGTATAAAACTTAGGATTTACAACAGATATTTTTTTGGGACACGATTCAATCCATAACAGAGACTCTTTTAGAAGCTTATAATAGTGAAAAGTATTTTCATAAAGGATTTACCTATATTCTTGTAGTTTTTAAGCTATAAAGAATAGCAAAAAGGAAAATTGATTTTTCCCGATTCAGTTTGCTTTAGAAATGTTTTTATTTGGGGCTGCTTTATGAAAAGTAAATAAACAAACTTAGTGTGTTTATATTATGAAATGGAATACTTTCTGATGATCGGTATTAGTGTGCTGATTTAATATGTGTAAAAACTGGTTATTGTAAACAGCTTTTCCCACAATTTTTATAGAGGCAGTTTACATATTTATCTGAATTTCTGTATTATACAAGGCTCTCCAGGAATAGCATTAATGAACTTTTTTTCTCAGAACTTTGAACAGACATAGCCCAAGAGACAGAAAAAAGAATCATATGACAGGCTAATCTTTGATGTTACTCTTTTAGATCAATACGGGGAAAACTGTGAGAGCCAGAATAATACTGCCTTGTTTTCTAGGTCTTACAAGTTTTCTGCCTTTGATAGGGCACAGTCTAACAGCCACTTTTCTGTTGCTCTCTATTAGTAGAAAACATTTGAATTTTCCTTCTCTGACAGGTTTTTGCCTTACAGATTCCAGCTTTTGCAGCTGTTTGCTTCATATGTCCTTGAGCTTCTAAGTTTCTAATAAAGTAAGGGCAGTGTAAGTGGAACAAATGAGAAATAGGTATTTATTTATGTGCCAATAATAACATGTTGTTCTTCATATTCTGTGACCTACTTATATATTTATATTTTTCTTGATGGTAGGTTTTCCCTACCTGAGGTATCAAAAGTTTAAGGGAAAAATTCACAACCTTTACCTTTGGGAGTTTTGGAGGGTGCTCACAGACTTGTCAACATTAGGAAATGGAGAACCAGTTGAAATCCACTCACACACTGCTGCTGTTTGGAAGTTAATGAATAGTTTTCCTATTAAAAGGAAAGCTCAGCAAGTAAAATAACAGCTCCTCTCCCAAATGCAACACACACACACATAACGTGAAAAGTCTGGATGGCTGTTGTCTTGGAAGTAATTTATCTCTCTTAATTTTTGCCTTCACCTATAAACATGTTGCATGGATGCTACAGCTCTACCTTCCTAAGCCTTTAGCAGGCATTATGAATTAATCATGGTATTCTTTGGCACTGAGCTTAGAGATATACTTGATAATATGACATAATAGGCAGTCACTCCCAGTCCATTGGATTGGCATACAAAATGAAGCCTGTTTATTATTCCTGTTCTAGGATTGATCCCAAAGTCAGTATTACAGCATGTTTTCAAGGTAGCTGGTTGTCATATGTTTAGGACAAGAATAACTTCTGACTGAAAATGTTGGGTTTTTACTGACATTTTAAGTATAATAATGTTTTAATGTCCTAAAATTATATTTTTATTTACAAGTATTTTTTTTGTAAAGAAAAAAATCTGAATTTAGCCTCTGGTAGCATAAGAGTACTGATACCCTAGAGTTGTTTTGCCAATGTAAAAATTTGGTTTCATATAAGGTAAGAAATGCAGTCTAGACTGTAGTCTTTTAGAAGTAGACTACTTCAAGATACGATGAATTTTTCTGTAAGTAGGACTAATGAGATAAGTTTTTACTGGTGATGAAGCACAGATGTATTCACCACGTAGCAGCTGGATTAGCTGACTTTTGGACTGTTCTGACTCTATTTTAAAGAGGCCACATGAATGTATCTCTCTTAAAGTAGTACCCTTACAGAGATAATTTTATACCATGATGTTCTTTTTGGAGTCCCCGCCAGTGTTCAACTTTAATTCTCTTAATCCCATTGCCTTGACACTATTGTTAATAATCCAGTGGAAAACCAGTGATTTTTGCGATACTGACAACCCAGATTACTTACTATTGGTTGAGTACTTTGTAGTTCTTATTTCCTGTGAGCTAAATAATACATTGAAAACTGAGTAATCTTACCTCTTTCTTAAAATTTTAAAAAGAAACTTAGAGCCTAGTAAAGAGAAGAAACTATAGTGTGTGATCTTAAATCTCTTTAAAATGGCCACTTTCCAGCTTTCCCGTTTCAGGGAAGTTGTAAAGGAGAGTGAAGTCTTTTGTTTGTTTATTTCCTAGTGCCCTGGAGACTGCTATATATCAACCTAAAAATTGATGTTCCTTGGAATTAATCTATAAAATGCTAATTAATGCATAGATCTAATGAATCTATAATGTTCATTGATCTCACACAATTCTAACTATATAACTGTCAAGGGTGCTATGTGCTTTATTATATTTAATTGTCAGCATGTTACCAACCTGCACTTGAATGTGCTATAGATAAACAGCACCTCCAGTTTTAAGCCCTGACCTCTCATGTACCTTCCCTTGGTTCTGACCCTTGCACTAGGTAGTAAGGAAGTCTCTAGTCTCTAACTAGAGTTTTATAGAAACTCTGGTTAGAGTTTTATAGAATCTGAGCATATAGCATCATGCCAGGTAAACTCAGGCACACTTTTGCCTCCAGAGCCCCAGTGCAGAAAGAAAACCAGGGCACATCCTGAGAATTCTGAAGCTGAAATAATACTTCTCAGAGGGTTATGCAGAGAGTTAGTTATGTCTAGTATCTCTTACCTGAAACAATGCTCAAAATCTCTTATTTAATTTTGATGTCGTAATTTGGAAAGATAAGAGGTCTAAGAAAGATATAGAAGTCTAAGTGTTAAGATTTTGAGAATTGAAAATTCTCCAACATTTTATTTCTAGAATGAAAGCAAAACATAAATAAAATCAGTTTAAAGTGGTTAAAGAGAGACAAGAAAAATCTGACTAAATGATAAATGAACTAAGCTAAAGACAGATTTCATAAGAATGCCTGAATAAATGTTAACTGGTAGTATTCAATTTGAATTCAATACATGTTAGAGAACTTGTAACATGTATAATCTGTTTGAGATGTAATAAATGCATGCTGTGCTCTATGTATGGTGTGTGAGCATATGTGTGTCCCTAAACCAGTGTTGGGGGGTGAGGGTTGATACAACTTAGTTTAACTGTTTCTACCACTCAAAATAAAATCTGGTCAGTTCCTTAAATTTTTGCTACCAAAATGATGTTGTATAGAAAAATTAAATTTATGCATTTTTGCTTTATATGACACTGAAATAAATTCTGTGTGAATCTAATAGAAATAAAAGCATATTGGTTAATAACTAATTATGTAACCTCCCTTAGCCAGTTTTTATCTTCCTGGGGCTCATAATAGTGCCAGTCCTATAAAGTTGTTGGATGCCAGGAAGTAATGCCTGGAAGGTGCCTTGCCTACAGGAATGGCACCTGTGTCTGGTGATGGTGGCATTGTGATGATGACAACGATGACAGTTCTTCACATATCACAGGCTACTGCAAAATGTTTTTGAAACTGTTCTTTGATGTAGCTCAGGAGAAAAATGTAGTAGTGATCTCCTAGATTGTGAGTCCAAAGGACAGGGTCCAATTAATTATATAGAAAGACATTATTGGTTTTTTAATCTGACACTGAAAAATATTGAATAAAGTAAAAGAGACATGTATTTATTTACACATGTATATCTGTGTTTTGACTTGATGGAGTTTAAAATGAGCATTTTCAGTGTTAAATTCTTCTAGGGTTTTGTCTTTGTTTTTCTTTATCTGTCTCTCAATCCTTTGCAGGTACCTAAATATAATTCTTTTGAATTCCTTATCAGGGAGTTCCAATGCTACATCTTTAAATTTGTCTTAACATTTAAACACAAAGATACTTAAATGTAAATGAAGAGAATTTTCCTAATGATAAAATTAACTTTTTTAATAAGGAAAATTTTTAGTAACTGTCTTGATTTGTATATCTGTTCAAAGAGTCTGCTTCATGTGAAGTGGCAACATTTACAATTAACCCTCCAAAATGACCTGATCTCAGTGCCTTCAACAATGCTGTGGTCAATGGTGTGTATATGTGACACATTTATATATATGGGGCTATTAAACTCCTTTATCTTTGAAACAGTCTGTTGTAGGATACAGAAATGTGCTTGAGTATTTTTTTTTCTGTTGGTGACAAGCTATAGACAGATAACTAACTGTTGATGTTTTTCATTTTAAGAGATCACTATATTACATAGCTATGCTTAGACTAGAGGTGGAACTAGTCATTCATTCAGCCTTTATCAAGATTTTGGATTCTGCAGAATCTCTCAACTGCCACAGCCATAACTTTAGGGAAATTGAACTTAGTTGAATAAATATTATTTGGATAGAAACAGTGTGTTGAAGATCAATCAGAACTCTTTGCCAGCACCCTGACCTGGAAAGGGCTGTGTGGTTATGCTATTGGATGGTTTGGGGCTTTGGGCCTGTGTCCAGCAGCTGAGTGGGCTAGGGATCACTCAGGTTCCTGTTTTGGTTCTATGTTTATTGAACTCAAGTAAGCTATTGATTACTTATGAACTGTATACCTAAGTTTGATCATCAGATTGTTAAATCAATGCAGTTTATGAGAAATCTTAACATACTGATGTTAAGTTTTCCTGAATTTATTTAGAGATGTGGGAAAATGTACATGCTGAAGTATTTGTAAGAACATATTAACTCTAATAGTGTTACCATCGTTATGGGTACAAGGACATTGTTTTTGTAATACATGAACTTAGAACTTCTTACTTGTTTTTTGAAGTAAAATGTCAGAAAAATTTACGCTGTGTCTTAAGTTTTGATGAATATAATTACTGTATGTTGGTGTCATCTAGGATTTCAAAACTTAGAACATTCTTTCTACTTGTATTAGTGGGCCTTTCATATGTCCTCATATAGTACCATTCTTTTAAATAGAGTTACGTTCAGATTGTTGTTTGGTACGGTTGAGTCGTTTCCGACACATAGTGACCTTATGTGCAACATTTCGAATCGCTGCTTGGTCCTTTATCATCCTCACAATCATTGCCATGGCTAAGCCCACTGTTGCAGCCACTGTGTCAGTCCATCTTGTTGAGGGTCTTGTTGTTTTTGCTGACCTTCTACCAAGCATGATATCTTCTCCAGGGATTGGTCCCTCCTAACAACATGACCAAAGGGAGAAGCCTCACTCGCCTTGCTTCTAAAGAGCATTCCGGCTGTACTTCATCCAAGGCAGATTGGTTTGTTCTTGGCAGGCCATGGTATATTCTTCACCAACACCGTGATTCAAATGCATCAATTTTTCTTTATTCACCATCCAACTTTTGCATGCCTATGAAGTGACAAAATACCCTGGCTTACCTTTATCTTCAAAGTAACATCTTTGTTCTTTAACATTTTAAAGAGGTCTTTTGCAGATTTGCCCAATGCAGTACGTCGTTTGATTTTTTTGACTGCTGCTTCCATGGGTGTTGATTGTGGATCCAAGTAAAATGTAATCCTTGATAACTGCTAACCAGAAGGCTGGCGGTTCAAACCTACCAGCCACTCCTCAGAAGGAAGGTTGGGAGATCTACTTCTGTAGTGATACTGCCTCGGAAACCCAAGGAGGGGTCACTGTGAGTCGGGTCCGACTTGATGGCACATAACAACACAACAACAATAAACAACCACTTGATAAATTTAGTCTTTTCTCCGTTTATCATGATGTTACTTATTGTTGTGAGGATTTTTGCTTTTATATGTTGGGATATAATGGCAATGCATACTTACCAGTATAGTTTTTGATCTACATCAGTAAGTGCTTCAAGTTCTCTTCACTTTGAGCAAGAAAGGTTGTATCATCTGCCTATCACAGTTTGTTAATGAGTCTTCCTCTTGTCTTGATGCCACATTCTTCATATAGTCCAAATTCTCAGGTTATTTGCTCAGCATACAGATTGAATAAGTATGAGGAAAAGATACAGTCCTGACAAACAACTTTGCTGATTTTAAACCATAAAACATGCCCTTGCTCTGTTCGAACGACTGCCCCTGGTTCTTTATAAGCACAATCAAGTGTTCTGGCATTTCTGTTCTTCACAATGTTATCGATAATTTGTTATGCTCCACACAGTTAAATGTCTTTGCATATTCAATAAAACAAGTAAACATCTTCCTGGTATTCTTTGCTTTCAGCCAGGATCCATCTGATATCAGCAATGATATCCCTTGTTCCACGTGCTCTTCTGAGTCCAGCTTGAATATTTGGCAGTTCCCTAACTTTGTACTGCTGAAGTGGTTTTATTTATTTATTTTTAATAAAATTTTATTTCCTTGTGGTATTTATTGTTTGATAATTTCTTCATTCTTTTGGATCACATTTCTTTGTGAATGGGTACGAATATGGATCTTTTCCAGTCAGTTGGTCAGGTACCTGCCTTCCAAATTTCTTGGCATAGACAAGTAAGTTCTTCAAGCATTGCATCTGTTTGTTGAAACATCTCAATAGATGTTCTGTCAGTGCTTGGAGCTTTGTTTTTTTTGCCAATTCCTTTGTAGTTTGGCAATTTTCTTTCATTACCATCTATTCTTGATCATATGCTACTCTCTGAAATGGTTGCACATCAGCCAGTTCTTTTTTAGTACAGTGACTTTGTATTCCTTCCATCTTCCTTTGATGCTTTCTGTGTCATTCAGTACTTGCCCATTAGCATCCTTCAGTATGCAACTAACTGATTGAATTTTTCTTTTGGCTTGGGAAACCCCAGGTGTATTCTTCCTTTTTGGTTTTCTAAATCCAATTCTTACGGGTTTCATTACAGTACTTTACTTTTGTCTTTTTTGAGCCACCCTTTGATATCTTCTGTTCAGCTCTTTAACTTCATCATTTGTTCTGTTCACTTTAGCTGCTCTGCATTCAATAGCAAGTTCTGGCATCATGTCTTTCTTTCCTTGTCTTTTTAATAATTTTGCTTTCATCGTGTATGATGTCCTTCCACAACTCGTGTAATCTTTAGTCATTTGTGTTCAGTGCATCAAATCTGTTCTTCAGATAGTTTCTAAATTCAGGTCGTATTTTGGCTTTTATGGACTTGTTTTAATTTTCTTCACCTTAAACATGAACTTCTATATGAGGAAGTATGGATCTGTTCTATCTTGGGCCCCTGTCCTTGTTCTGACTGATGACATTGAGCTGTTTCATTGCCTCTTTCCCCAGATCGAGTCAATTTGATTCCTGTGTAATCCATCTGGCAAGTTCCATATGTATAGTTGCCATTTATATTGAAAAAAGGTATTTACAGTAAAGGAGTTGCCGTTTTGGAAAATTCTGTCATGCAATCTCTGGTATCATTTCTTTCACCAAGGGCATATTTTCCAACTACCGATGCCATGTCTTTGTTTCCAACTTTTGGATTCCAATCACTAGTAATTATCAGTGCATCTTGATTGTGTGTTTGATTAATTTCAGAGTGTAGAAGTTGGTAAAAATCTTTGTTTCTTCATCTTGCCTTTTAGTCGTTGGTGCATAAATTTGAATAATAGTCATATTAAATGGTCTTCTTTGTATATGTATGGATATTATCCTATCCTTTACATTATTGTCCTTCAGGATAGTTCCTGAAATGTTCTTTTTGATGATGAATGTGATACCCATTACTCTTCAATTTGTCGTTCCTAACATAGTAGACCATATGACTGTCTGATTCAGAATGGCAAATACCAGTCCATTTTAGCTCACTTAATGCCTAGGTATCAACTTTAAGTGTTCCATTTCATTTTTAACAACTTTCAATTTTCCTACATTCACATTTCCTACATTCCTTGTTCTGATGATTAATGCGTGTTTGCAGCTATTTCTTCTCATTTTGAGTCATACTTAAATCAGCAAATGAAGTTCCCAAAAGCTTTACTCCCTTCATTTCATGAAGGTTGACTCTACTTTGAGGAAGCAGTTCTTGCCTAGTTGTATTTTCAGTGCCTTCCAACCTTCTGACACTGTATCAGACAGTGTTCTTCTATTTGTAAGGTTTTTAGTAGCCACTTTCTTCAGAATTAGACCACCACGTACTTCTTCCTAGTCTGTCTTAGTCTTGAAACTCTGCTGAATCCTGTCCACCTTGGGTGACCCTGCTGGTATTTGAAATACCGTTGGTATAATTTCTAGCATCACAGCAACACATATACCACCACACCACAGTATGACAACCTATCAGACAAGTGGTGGTATGTTGATGTAGTAGGTCCTTAAGTAAAATAGCTACCAAATATAAATAATTTCTTAAATCTAATTAGTGAAAGTGTATACGTAGGAAAAGCCATGAGCTATTTAAATTGGATTTTTCATGTTAAAATAATCAGATGGATTACATACATCTGTGAATTACATCAGTTGCTCTTATTAAAATTATTAATAGATTTAAAATACTAAATTTTGGCTGACAGTCTTGATTTATACATATTATATAGGAAAATCAAATCATGGTTTACTTGAGATGAAATCTCTAGTGTAACTGGAATTGTGAATGATTCATTAAATTACATAAAGTAATTTATGCAAACAAAACAGGTTAAAAAGTAGAGCTTTATGATTGGCAGCCTGCTAACTAAAATGCACTATTATATGAGAGGTGAAATCTTCAGACTAATTATTAGAGCGGTTTATTTTGGTTAAGGCTTTAAGTAGGTGAAATGTGGTAAATAAATGATTTTTTTCCTCTGATTTTTCCTTTCTGTAGTTTCACCAGTGATAATTAAAGAATGGGCAGCTTACAAAGGAAAGTCTCCTCAGACCCCTGAACTGGTGGAAGCACTTGCATTCAGGGAATGGACCTGCCCTAACCTGAAGAGACTGTGGCTGGGGAAGGCAGTTGAGGATAAGAACCGCAGGATGCGAGCCTTCCTGGCCTGCATGCGATCAGACACACCAGCCATGCTTAATCCAGCAAATGTGCCCACTCACCTCATGGTGCTCTGCTGTGTCTTACGGTACGTGCTGGGTCATGCTTTGTGCGGGGAGTGGAACCCAGCAACCTCAGAACTACCAGTGCATTTGTAGTAAGTCAGGGTAGGTTGGGTGGCATCTTTGTTGAGAGTTCTTCCAGATACTGTATTTGCCATTTCAAATATGTATTCTGTATAAGATAGGCAAAGTTTATACTCAGTGGAACCATATTGCCTGTGTAATTTATCTTAATCCTATGTTTATATATATTATTAAAATAAAGACCATTTAACATAATATACTCGGTAGCATAGTGGCTAAGGCATTTGATTGCTAACCACAAGGCTGGCGGTTCAAACCCACCAGCCACCCCTCGGAAGGAAGATGGAGCAATCTACTTCTGTAGTAATACTGCCTCAGAAACGCAAGGAGGGGTCGCTATGAGTTGGGTCCGACTCGACAGCACCTAACAACAATAAGAAGTATATATATGTAGTAGGCATATTTGATAAATGTATATGGCATGTAAAATATTGTATAATTTAAATATAGTTTATTTTTAAATTATCGAAGATTTTGAAGGGTATATGGAGGAAGAATTTATGAGTAGTAATTCTTTTCTTAATAAAAATGCATTGCAGCCAAATGTATGTTGATTTTAATCTCTCATCAAAAGTAGTTTTACTAGTATTTAAACCACCTTAAGGTAAGTTTTTGTTGAGGAATTTTCCTCTTATAAGTGAAATGAAGGCACTCTGGTGGCACAGTGCCTGAGACATTTGACTGCTAACCAGAAGGTTGGAGGATCAAACTTACCAGCTACTCTGCAAAGAAAATATGGGGCAATCTACCGCTGTAAAGATTTACCTCCTTGGAAAACCAGTGGGGGTTGGTGTGAGTTGGAATTGACTCAATGGCAGTGGGTTTGTCTTTTTTTTTTTTTTTTTTTAATTTATTAAGTGGAATGTCACTCAGGTAATTCCAGTTAATCAAAATAAGGCAAAACTTAACTGAATCATATACTTAATGATTTGAGAGAAGGTCTCCTTTCCTTACAGAGCATGTCAGGACCTGCTACCAGTGAGCCATGGACTTCCCCAGGCTCTCACATAGCACAGCACAACTCCTTTACTTTCAAACCATGTCTGTACTAGTGGGCAGTAGCACCCGTAGACCCTAAAACAACATTCAGCACCACTCTGGAGAAGGCATCTGCTCTGTGGCCAAGACACTGGGTAGAATTTTAGCTGCTCCACCTATCACTGCAACTTTAAGCAAAGTCTTTAACTTCTTTGTATCTTAGTTTCTTCATTTCTGAAATGCAGTTTGTAATAGTCCCTGTTCCAAAGGATTGTTGAGAAGATTAAACAACTTAATACATCAAAAACACTTGAGCAGTGCAGCTAGTAAACTCACGATAAGTTTAACCTTTCCTCTCCCCCCCATTATTACATTTGTAATGTATGTTATTTCAATTACATCTTTAGTGCTCTCTGAGAATAAAAAATACAGCTTTACCTTATTTATTCCACCTTTCAAAAAAGTAGCAATGTCGCTATTAACTATTGTTGTTATTGAGGGTATGGAAATAAGTTGAATGGAACTCTTACATGAATAAACACAAATGTGTTGAGGTACTGATTCAAATGTATGTTTAGACACTTTTTTTTTGTTTTGTTGTTGTTGGTTATCCTTTATTTTGAAAGAATTTTGACTTTCTGAAGAGTTATAAAGATAGCTGTACCAGAGTTCTTGAATATCCTTCATTAACTATGTTATAGAATTTATTCATGTTTCACTAGTTTTCCCAGTAATGTCTTTTCTCTGTCCCAGGATCCAGTTCAGGATCCCACATGGCATTTACTTATCATGTCTCCTTAGTCTCCTCTGGTCAGTGATAGTTCTTTATCCTTCCTAGTCTCTTGTCATCTGGATACTTTTGAATTGTACTGGCCAGATATTTTATAGTGTGTCCCCCAGTTTGAGTTTGAGTGGGTTTTATCTTTCTCATGATTAAATTAGGTTTGTATATCCTGGGGAAGAAAACCCCAGAGATAGTATGCCTTTCCCATCCCATCACTCTGTGGGGTACAAGGTACCAGATATCATATGACTTATCATTGGTGATGCTCACGGGTTCACTTTGTTAAGGTATCTGCCAGGATTGTCTGTAAAGTTGCTATTTTTCTTTCGCTTAACATATTCTATTCTTTGGAAGCAGTCACTAAGTCCAGCCCAAGGGGCAGGGGGCTTAAATACCATTTCTTGAACGGGGGGAGTATCTACACATTTTATTTGGAGTTCTATAAGGAAAATTTCTCTCTCCCTTTTTTGTTGATTCTGTCATTTATTTATATTGATTGTGTACTTGTGAATATTTTTACTTTCAGTTCCTATTTTTCCCTTTTTAATTACTAAATAATTTTGGAGAGGTAATTTTGAGACTATGCATGTTTCCTTGATTCTTCTTAAACTGTTTACCCATTAATTTTAACGTCCATCAGTGGGTCTGGGCTAAAGCAGTTTTATTACTATGGTGTTCTGATGGTGATTTTCTGTTTCCCTCATTGCTTCTATATGTATCAATTAATTTTTTTTAATGTGATTTGAGTGAAAGTTTACAGAGCAAATTCACTTTCCATATAGCAGCTCACAGACACATTATCGGATGACATCAACTACAATTTACCACAGTGCTGCAACTCCCCTCCAACTTCCTTCTCATAATTACCTCCTCCCTGTGTCTGTGTCTCCATGTACTCTGGCCCCCTGAGCTGTCTCCCTGTGTATATACAATGTTTCTATTCTCCCATGATTGTTCTCTCCAAGGAGTATATCTACCTAGTGTAAATGTTCACCTCATATGGCTGTCTTTTGTTTGGCTGGAAGCCACAGGAGTGAGTTCAGTTCCAGACCTGAAGGGCATCTAGGAGCCATAGTCTTCAGTGGTTCCATCAGGTTCTATCAGACCAGCAAACCTGGTCCTTTTTTTTTTTTTAAATGATTTTGAGTTTTGTTCCACATTGTTCTCCCACTCTATACAGGATCTCCTACATAGATCCCCCTCCAAGTTGTGTATAGTGGTAGCTGGGCACCATCTAGTTCTTCTGGTCTCATAGCCGTATAGGCTTCAGATCGCATGGTGTACCAGACGCTTGGACTAATTGTTGCCATGAATCTTTGGTTTTCTTCATTCTTCTTTGCTGTGGACGAGGAGAAGCCCATCATTGCATCTAGATGGCCGTTTGCAAGCTTTTAAGATCTCAGTCATTACTCACCAAACTAGGATGTAGAACAGTGTTTTTATGTAGTATGTTATGCCAATTGAGCTTAGGTTCCCTGCGACCCTGTGGGACCCCTGTGGTCCTGAGCCCACAGGTCCAACTACTCGCTCCCTCTGGGTAGCTGGCTGTGGCCAAGAAGTGACTACAACCTTGTCCCTTATCAGCTCTACTATATACCTAGGAATGCTTACAGAACATAGCAATATACTTGTAGAAACATTGTCTGCCAACCCTATATATGGTCTTGGGCACACTTCCCCCTGCATAGATATACCTAATAGTTCAGCCTCTCTACCCATCTATCTACCTGTATATCCGTGTTTGCCTTCACTGACAACACAGTACTGTATATACAGAAGGGTTCATTTTTGTTGTCTGTACCTCTGTGTACCTCTTTATGTTTTCCTCGTCCTCAGTGCCACCATGTTGATCACTCACATTTGGTACATTGCCCTTCTCTTCACCCAAATCAATACCTGTCTGTACCTATCTAACAGTGTTCTCTCCCCTCCTCTCCTCTCCCTCCCCTGGTAACGAACAATTTCTTTCCATATAGAAACCTTTCCTTGACATTTTACAATAATGGACTGATACAGTATTTGTCCTTCTGTGATTGACTTATTTCACTCAGCATAATGTCCTCCAAGTTCGTCCATGTTATGTGGTATTTTGCAGATTCTGTATTCTTTAGGGTTGCATAGTATTCCATTGTTTGTATGTACCATAGTTTTGGTTATCCATTCTTCAGTTGATGGACACCTAGTTGTTTGCATCTTTTGGCTATTGTAAATAGTGCTGTGATGAACATGGGTGTGCATATATCTGTTTTTGTCCTGGCTCTCACTTCTTTAGGATAAACTCACTGCTGTTGAGTCAAACCTGACTCATAGCAACCCAGCCTTGGGTTTCCCAAGGCTTTATCACTATGGAAGTAGGTTGCCCAACCTTCCTTCTGAGGAGTGGCTGGTCTTTAGGGTATATAGCTAGTAATGGAATGGCTAGGTCAAGTGGTATTTCTAATTCCAACTTCTTAAGGAATCGCCATACTGCTTTCCACAGTGGTTGTATCATTTGACAGTCCCACCAGCAATGTATGAGAGTCCCAATCTCTCCGCCTCCTTGCCAGCATTTGTTATTTTCTGTCTTGTTGAGCTTTGGTACTAGTGCTAGGACAAGATGGTTGTTTTGATTTGCATCTCTATAGTGGCTAATGATTGTGAGCATTTTTTCATGTTTGTTGGCTGCCAAATATCCTCTTTGGTGAAGTGTCTGTTCATGCCTTCTGCCCATTTTTTAATTGGATTATTTGTCTTTTTGCTGTTGAGGTGTAGAAGTTTTCTATAAATTCTAGAGATCAGTCCCTTGTCAGATGTCATTGCCAAATATTTTTTCCCAATCTGTAGGTTCTCTTTGGACTTTTTTGGAGAAGTCTTTGGAAGTACATAAAGTTTAATTTTTAAAAGGTCCAATTCATCTAGTTTCTCTTTCGTTTGTGTATCTATGATTATGCTTGATAATCTATTTATGCCATACATTAGGGCCCCAAAATTTGCCCCTAGTTTTTCCTTGAGGAACTTTATAGTTTTAGGTTTCACATTTATGTCTTGATCCATCTGGAGTTAGTTTTTGTGTATGGTACAAGGTACAGATCTTGTTTCATTTTTCTGCAAATGGATATCCAATTTTGTCAGCACCATTTATTAAACAAACATTCTTTTCCCTATTTAATGGATTATAGCCCTTTGTCATAGATCAGCAGAGTATGGGTCGATGAATCTATTTCTAGGTTCTCAATTCTATTCCATTGGACTACCAGGCAGTTTTGAGTACTGTAGCTATATATAGTAGGTTTTGAGATCCGCAGTGTGAGACCTCCTACTTTGTTTTTCTTCTTCAGTAGTCTTTTGCTTACCTGAGATCTCTTTCCTTTCCGTATAAAGTTAGTGATTGGTTTTTCCATATCCTTCAAGAATGTTGATGGGATCTGGATTGGGATTGCATCGAATGTATAGATTGCTTTGGGTAGAATTGACATTTTCACAGTGTTCCTTCTTCCTATCCACAGGCATGGTATATTCTTCCATTTATGTAGATCTTTTATGGTTTCTTGACGTAGTCTTTTATAGTTTGCTTTGTACAGGTCTTTTGTGTCCCTGGTAAGATTTATTCCCAAGTATTTAATTTTTTTGGTAGCCATTGTAAATGGTGTTGATTTCCTTATTTCTTTTTCAGCAATTTCTTTGCTGGTTTAGAGGAATCCAACTGATTTTTGTTGTTGATCTTGTATCCTGCTACAATGCTAAATCTCTCAATTAGTTCCAATAGATTTTTTACTGAGTCTCTTGAATTTTCTAGGTATTGGGTCATATCATCAGCAAATAGGGATAGTTGACTTCTTCCTTACCAATTTGGATGCCTAATTGCCATGACTAGGACTTCCATTACAGTGTTGAATAGAAGTGATAGACGGCATCCTTGTCTGGTTCCCGTTCACAAGTGTAATGATTTCAGTCTCTTTCCATTGACTACAATGTTGGCTGTTGGTTTTACATATCTGCCCTTTATTATGTCCCTTTTCTTCCTATTTTGCTGAGAGTTTTGATCAGGAATGGGTGCTGCATTTTATCAAATGCCTTTTCTGCATCGATTGATATGATCATGTGGTTCTTTTCCTTTGTTTTATTTTGTGTCCCTGGTAAGATTTATTCCCAAGTGATGGAGGACTTTGTTTTTCTCGTGTTGAACCATCACTGCATACCTGATACGAACCCCACTTGGTCATAATGAATGATTTTCTTGATATGTTGTTGGAGTCTATTGGCTAGGATTTTGTTGAAGATTTTTGCATCTATATTGGTGAGGGATATTGGTCTGTAGTTTTCCTTTTGAATGATATCTTTGCCTGGTTTTGGTATCAAGGTTATGCTTGCTTCATAAAATGAATTAGTGAGGATTCTATCCTTTTCTGTGGTTTGGAATAGTTTGAAAAGGATTGGTGTCAGTTTGTCTCTGAATGTTTAGTAGAATTCTCCCGTGAAACTGTCTGGGCCAGGACTTTTTTTTGTTGGTAATATTTTTATGACCTGTTCTATTTCTTCTTTTGTTATGGATCTGTTCAGTTAATTGAAATTCCTATGTAAGGAAGAATTTCTGTCTCTCTCTCTTACTTATTTACTCAGACATTTATTTATATCAGTATAGACTCATGGGGCTTTATTTTGTTCTTGGGTTGTAATGCAGTCTGTTGTTACTTATTTTGTTGCTCAAATATGTCAGCTTTGCCTGTTGGGAACTTTTTCAGATTGTCTCCTGCATCCTTTTGACAAGTTCTATTTCCCCCACCCCTTTTAGTATTTCTTTATTTTCTGACTCCATAACATGTTCATGGCTTATCTTATATTTTCCCTGTCCCAGCCCTGGAATCACCCCTTCTCTAAAGAGCCCTGGGTCTTTTCTTTGGAAAGTTTTATTTAGAAACCATAATCTGAGCAGTAGGTGTGCTTATTATGGTGTGTCACTGCTTCTTGGCCCTCTCAGCTGTTGTATTTGTTGACACTGCTGAAGATTTGAAGTTAATTTGAATTGTTATGCATACTTGAATGATCAGTAGGTTTTTTTGTGTGGAGGGGGGAGGATTTTGTAACAACTTCAAACTTAGAGAAAAGTTGCAAATATAGTATGGACAGTTTTTGTTTCTTTGTTTTAAAAAAAGAAAAAAAAAGGTGAAGCATTTGAGATTGCAGATACTGCATTATCCCCAAATATTCTAGTTTGATTTGCTAACAAACAGGGATATTTTTCTATGCAACTACAGTATAGTCACTGAAATCAATTGACATTTTTTAAAAACAGTAATTTTTATTAAAAGGGAAAAATAATCAATTGACGTGGATAATTTATTACTGTCCAAACTTCAGAATATATTTTGCCAGTTGTCCCAGTAATGTCCTTTATGTAGCAAAATGATCCATTTCAGAATCTGTCTTTGTATTTATTTTATTATTTTTTTTAATTTATTGTGATTTGGGTGAAGATTTACAGAGCAAATTCACTTTCCATACAGCAGTTCACATATACTTTGTCTCATGCCATTGACCACAGTTTACCACAATGCAACAGCTCCCTCCCACTTCCTCCCCATAGTTACCTCTCCCATTGACCATCCCTCCATACTCTCCTGTGTCCTGAGCTGTCTCCCTGTGCATAAGCAGCTTCCTTCTCCCATGATTGTTCTCTCCAGGGTGTGTGTCTAATTGAGGTAAATGTTTAACTCACATGCATGTACATTGTTTGGCTGGAAACCACAGGTGTGGGTTCAATTCCAGACCTGAAGGACAGCTAGGGGCCATAGTCTCAGTGGTT
>NW_006922194.1:601388-609720 GCF_000298275.1 Orycteropus afer afer
AGTAACAAGAAGAATGTCATACCTTTTCAGTCTTGCAGGCCCCGAGTGTCCTTGGGGTTGCTGGAAAGCAGAATGTGTTCTTAAGCCCCAGAAATCTGCGAGAGCACTGTTTCTTTGAATATCCAAAATAGTCAAGCCACTTTTTAAACCTACAAAATGGCGGCATCCTCCAGACTGGCAAAAGTCTACAGCTCAGCCTACCTTTCTTTTTACCTTCTCTGTTTGTTCCCCAGCCACTGTGCACAGTCCTCCATGCATTCCCTGGCTAGCAGGGTGATTTTTAGGTTAATTCTTAAGTCCTACCACCACAGGAATCTGCAAGAGTGCTGTCTCTTTAAATATCTGAAATAGTCAATCTGCTTTTTAAATCTACAAAATGGCGGCGCCCTCTGGATTGGCAAAAGTCCACAGCTCAGCCCACCTTACTCTTCACCTTCTCCGTTTGTTTCCCAGCCACCGTGCACAGTCCTCCGTGCAGTCCCTGGCTAGCAGGGTGATTTTTAGGCTAATTCTTAGGTCCTACCACCACTCGGGAATCTTCAAACCGTCTGTGCCGTCAGGGTCGCTCAGGTCACCACCAGACCACAGCTCCATGTGTCTCCTTTTTTGGTATTTTCATGCAAATTCTTCTGCTAGTTGGGGTTTAGTCCACTTTTGTATCCTTCCTTTCAGGGCTCAGAGGTCCAAGGTTATTTTCTGTGTCTGTGTTAATTGGTTTCCCTTTTCTTTGTTAGAGGGTCTGTGCAGTCCTTCTGACTAGTCCGCCATCTTACCGGAACTCCTCTGTCTTTGTATTTAGATGCCACATCCCTTTGATCTCCTTCAGTGTGGAAAAGTTCCTCTGTCTGCTTGATTTTCATGACCTGACACTCTCTGAAGAGCATTGATAGTCACTGTGGGCTGGCTCTCAGGTTACCTTTCTCACTCACTGTTTCTTCCTAACTATACTCATGTCCATGTCTCTGGCAGGAATTCCCCAGGAGTAGGGCTGGTCCTCTTTGCATCCTGCATAGTTGCACTTGGTGTCTGTCACACTGCTGATGGTGCTCCCTGTGACCTCCTCTGAGGTACTTTCTGTCATCTTCACCATTATGTGGAGTTCTTCTTTCTCCTTTGCAATGAATAACTGTTTTGTGAGGGAAGTACCTTGAGACTATGTAACATTCCATTCCTCCTCAAATTTTTAACATACTTGTTTATTTGTTGATATCAACATGGACTCATAGCTTCCTATTTAATTCAATGTCTTATCATCTACCACTACCATTATTTATTTTGATGTTTAAATTGTTACCTGTTTGGCCAATAGGAGCCTTTTCAAGCAGGCTTTTTGTGTTCTATTGAAATATCCCCTGTTTGAGGACTTCATTAGTTTTCTGCAGATATTCTAGCCTCATTTTGTGTTTTCCCTGGTACAGCTCTGGAATCACTGTTTCTCTAAGCATACCTGGTTCCTTTTGTGGAGGAGGGTATTTAGAAACCATGATCTTAATGGTAGGTAGGCTCGTTGCTTTTGGAGCATTGCTGTTCCCAGGCCCTTTTGGTAGAGATGTATATTTACATACATGTGTATTTCTGTTTCTAATTGAAAATAGTTTATACCGGTACCTCTGATTGATACCATAGGCGTCATTTTAGTTTTCTCCCTTTCTACATTACATGTTGTCAAAGCTTTTGTTTCTGACAGTAAGCAATTTTGGTCCAATTATTCTTAATGTACTTATTTGATCCAAGTTCCCAGTGTGTAATCGAGTCTCATTGCTTCCCTTCCTGTTGAATGCCTTCCTCATTCCACTTAGGCTGAGCTATCCTTTTTGCCTCAGTTGGGCCCTGTCATCCTGGGGTTGAGCTGTCCCTTCTTCACGTGCAGACCCCATTCTCACCATACTTTGGCTGTCCTCTTATGCAGATACCTGTCACCTCACTTTGGGCCACCAAAGCTTTCTCTACTGCCCCTCCTGTTGGGCTCCATATGAAGTTTCTTAAATTTATAACAAATTTTAAGGGCAATAACTTATTTAGAGACTTTCCTTAGGTTAAGGTTGACTAAATAGAACACAATGTATCAGTTTCATAACTTTATTGAAGATTAGCTAACAGCAGAGACTAGCTCTGTTATGTTTTGTTTTAGAATCTCCTAGTTTCCTCTGGTAAACTCTGGAAAATATTCAATAATAAAAAATTAAGAACTGCCAGCCTTCCAGTTAGCAGTCACATCCCTTAGGCACTATCCCACCAGAGCTCCCATAAAAACGTATATTATAATATTATACAGAAATTTAAGATTAAGAATTTGGGTGTTTCTAAGATCAAATAAGTGGTATAAAAATTGATTACATTATTTGTATTTCTCTCTTCCGAATTTGAAAGAGTGGCTGATTTTTAATCCCATGGAGCATCTGACTCTCAACCTCATAACTGACCTAAAGATGACACTCTGTGATCACAAGTAAGGACAGAAGTGTGTCATATGTGTCTATGGTTTATGCAGCTGGCATGATAGCCTATTGGACAAAGCAGTGGCCTGTGACCTTAATAAAGAGGCTGCTGTTGTACTGAAAGGAGCATGAAACAGTTCATATTATTTAGCTTAAAATCCTCTTGCAGCTTCTTTTTTGACTTCGTGAGAAAGCTTAGTAAGGTGGGATAATTTAGTCTCATCTTTGTATCTTGCTGCTCATGTTTGTTCACTCAGCTACTCATTTGGCAAAGACCACACATAGGACATTTGCAACATGATGGGGAATGCAGTGGTGAGCAGAGAAGGCAGCATGATCTCTGTCTGTGTAGAGGGGGACATTTACATTGTCTCCTCTCCTACTGGTTTGTCTTGGCTCATACTGTTTTGTCAGCCTGGAGTGAGAGTCCTCCTTCTTCACTTGTCCCATCAACAACTCGGCTCATCCTTTAAGCACTGGTCAGGTGGCCTTCATAATATTTTCCCGGATTTCATTATACGTCCTATTCTGCTGTTTTAAAGATAATCTTTATTGTTGATTTGTTGTTTATTTTTATTTTTTAAAGAATACATTTTATTGAAATACAAGTTATGTACAGTGAAATACCCAAAACTAAAGTGACGTGGGTCAATGCATTTTTTTTTCCCTTGGGCAGTGTTCTCACCCCTCCCCTCCCCTCCCACCCTTGGTAAGCAACAAAGAAAGTTTCTTTCCATATATAAACCTTTCCTTGAGTTTTTATAATAATGAACTAATAAAATATTTGTCCTTCTGTGATTTACTTATTTCACTCAGCATAATGTCCTCCAAGTTCATCCATGTTGTGCAGTGTTTTGCAGATTCTGCATTATTCTTTAGTGTTGTATAGTATTCCATTGTGTGTATGTACCCTAGTTTAAAGTTGTGTATTAAAGTCTCCTGCCATTACTGTGGAGTCATCTATTTTGTCTTTTCAGTTCTGTTAGAGTCTGCTTTTATGTATTTTGGGACTCTTTCATTGGGTGCATAGATATTTATTGTTGCTATGTCCTCTTGTTCAATCGATCCTTTATTCATTCTATAATGTCCTTGTCTCTTATGGTGTTTTTTGTCTTAAAGTCAATTTCACCAGAAATTAGTATTGCTACTCCTGCTCTTTTATGGTTGGCATTTGCTTGATACATCTTTTTCTAACCTTTGATTTTCAGTCTTTGTCTTTGTCAGTTTTTGTCTTTGTCTCTAAGGTGTGTCTCTTGTAGACAGCATATTGATTGGTTATGTTTTTTTTTAATCCGGTCTGCAACTCTCTGTCTCTTGATTGGTACATTTAATCCATTGACATTTAGTATAATTATTGACAAGGATGAATTTGTTGCTGTCATTTTGTTATGTGACATTGTTATTTTTTCATGGTGTTGGTGATTGCTTTGTTTCATATCATTTTCTGTGCTGAGCTCCGTTTGTTTCTGAATTGTATGACCACTTCCTTCATTGCTATTGTTTAAGTATTTTCTAAATATTTGTGCTCATCCTATTTTTTATTTTGATGTGAAGGTTTATCATTTTTCCTTGAGGTTACCCTGTGATTTATGATTTTCTTCCCAAGTTTAGGATAGTCTACTTTATTTTTCAGTTGTCTTGACTTCCCTACCATTTAGAAATTCTCTGGTAGCATAGTGGCTAAGACACTTGCCTGCTAACCAGAGGGCTGGAGGTTCAAACCCACCAGCCACTCCTCGGAAGGAAGGTTGGGCAGTCCTACTTCCTTAGTGATACTGCCTCGGAAACCCAAGGAGGGGTCACTATGAGTCAGGTTTGACTCGACGGCACATAACAACAACAACAACATGACTACACAATTTATTCACACTTTTTGGTTTATAGTTGTCTTCATCTGTCAGTTGATATCTCTGGTTCCCTGTTAGCAATCTTGTAGGCTTATTTACTTTGGATACTTCCATAACTGGTTGGTTTCTGGATTATGTATTGTGTGTGTTCACGGTGGGTTGGTGTTTGCTGTTGTGATTCTCATTCCAAAGGTCTCCCTTTAGCATCTCTTGTAAGGTTGGTCTGGTTTTAACAAATTCCCTTAATTTCTGCTTATCTGGAAATGTTGTAATTTCACTATCATATTTGAGGGAGAGTTTTGCTGGGTATATTATTATTGTTTGGAAAATTTTCTCTTTCAGGGTTTTTCTACATACCATCCCATTGTCTTCTTGCCTGCATGGTTTCTGCCAGGAAATCCAAGTTTAGTCTTATTGGTTGCCCCTTGCAGGTAACTTCATTTTTCCCACGCTGCTTTCAGGATTCTTTTTTTGTCTTTGGTTTTATTGAGTTTAATGATGATACATCTTGGTGATTTGCTTTTGAAGTCTGTTCTGTTTGGGGTGTGTTGGACTTCTTGTCTGGATATATTCTCATCTGTCACCATATCAGGGAAATTCTCTTTCAGGAAATCTTTGACAGTTTTCTCTGGGATTTTATTTGTCTCTTCCTGTTCTGGAATTCCAGTTACACATAGGTTTTCCTTTTGATGGTATCCTATGTGATCCTTAGGCTTTCTTCACTATGTTTTGAGATTTCTTTCTAAAGAAGTATTGAGGTATTTGTCTTCAGTATCACTAATTCTCTCTTCCAGTGATTCAGTTCTACTTCTTTGCCTGTTCAGTGTGTTATTTACTTCTGAAAATTTACTATTAATCGTCTGGATTTCTAACTGTAGGTTTTGTATCATTTCTAATTTTCAAATTTTCATTTATTTTGTCATTTTGTTCTTGTATTGTGTTTTGAAATTGTTCCAGTGTTTTCTCTTTGTTTTCCTCAGTTTTATCAATGTTTTTCTTGATCTGTCTCTCAGTCCCTTGAAGGTAGCTAAATATAATTCTTTTGAATTCCTTATCAGGGTGTTCCAATACTGCTTCTTCCCCAGGGATGTGTTTTGGGTCTGTACCTTGGCCCTTTGTTTCTCTTGCTTTATCTTGCTTCTTTGTGTGGACTGTGATGGGTCTCTTGTCTCTGAGGTATTGTGATGTTTTTGTGTTTACATGTAATTGGTGATTGTATGTTGGAGTGAGTTGCCCACAATTTTCATTTTCTTTGTTTTCTTTGGATGTTACCTATGTAAGCAGGGTACTGTGCTCCTCTGTTCGCTATTCGGCATCACTTACACACTCACCATCTGTCTCTTGTTCTGTTGTCAGTCTCCTGTATGTCCCTGCTGTCTTTGTCAAACAGAACCTATTCTTAGATCCCTGACATCCAAATGAGAATGCTGTCATTAAATATCCAAAATCACCACCACTTATAAACATTCAAAATGGCGGCACCCTTGATCACTTTAAGTATCCAAAATGCCACCACTTGTAAACAATCAAAATGGCTGCGCCTTCTGGACAGCCGGAAGTCCACAGCTCAGGTTGTCTCCCTCCTTGCTGTTTCCCTTCCTAGTCATAGGCCACCAGCACAGTTGTCCCTTAGTCAAGGGCTGATCTTTAGGTCAGTTCTTAGGTCCCAACACCACTTGGAAATTTTCAGGATGTTGGTACCATCAGAGTAGCTGACAGTCCACAGCTCCATCCATCTCTGTACTCACTGTTTTCATTCAGGTTTTTCCACTAGTTGGTGCCTAATCCACTTCTGTTCACTTCCTTTCAAAGGTTAGGGCTCCAGGATTATCGTCTGTATCTCTGTCAATTGGTTTCTCTTTTCTTTCTTGAAGAGGATCTGTGGAGCTTGTCTTCCTATTACGCCATCTTACTGGAAGTCCCTCTGTTGTTTATTTTTTAAAGTTCTCATTATAGAACTTTTGAAAGGCAGAAAGATTAGTAAATTTCACTTGTAATCTCACAACCAGTAAGGGGTCGTGTTTGAATGAATTTCTCTGTGTCTTTTTTGCTGTTGTACCTGGTGATATTTGACAATCAAGAAGTCAGTGATGAGTGTAGTTAGAAGTTTCAGCTGAATAAATGATTATATTTTTGTTATGAAGAGATTGAGTTGTTTTGTACTGGCAGTGGGACATCTATGGTCAAGAGGGAGTTTTCTAGTATGGAAAGGTTGATAGTTTTTGGATACTGAAAAGGAAAAGCTTGTTGAGGGTGTGTGGTTGGGAAGAAGTTTGAGAGAAACTGAGAATGATTAATAGAACATGGTCCCAAGAAGGTAGTACAGCATGGGGTCAGGATACAGGTAAATGGCTTAGCTCCTCATATTCTAACCATCTTTTCACTTAGATAATATGTGCCTTCCTTCTGTCTTTTGGGGCACTTGGACAAGAAGGTGAAAGAGAATATCATGGTTTCTATCGTTACCATTGTGGTAGGAAGCACTGCTAAGAATATTGTGGTCAGATTGAATATAGTGGTCTGAGTTTTAGGTCTCATGAACTGTTGAGGCAAATGTGAAAGAGAGCTGAGCAAGTGTCCCCACTGCTGTTTGCCTCTGAAAACCCTGCTAGGGATAGGGACTGTGGGCTAAAGTGTGATGTAACAGTGGTTGTTTTTCTAGCAGCCCTCCAGGCTTCTGAGTAAGAGTAGAGAAACCCATTCCAAGCACTGCTACAGGGTTGCAGTTTTAATAGGCCAGTGTTGTCAGTGAAGGTGCCACAGAACTAACAGTGCTAGACTCATGCAAGAGCAACTTACATGTCTAGTCTAGTATATGTGAATAGAAGCATCAAGGAAAAGTGAGGTCCAAGATTCTGCATCTCTGACATTGAAGAGCAGGGCAAGTGGGGAGGCAGTCAGGGAGGGCAAGGATGGGCAGAAGTCAAGGGGCCAGAGGAAGAGACAGTAAAGATACAGTTGGATGTGAGAACAGAACCAAGCATTACTCTTGGAGTGGGTGGTTAGAGTGGAAATAAAGGTCAGAAGCTGCAAGGCTAAGCTGTCATCTGCGTGTTTTTTGTTTTTTTTTTTTTTTTTCATTTTCATTTTATTTTGGCATTTTTGCTTTATGAAAATTAGCAAGATTGCTTCGAAGAATTCTTGTATATCCTTTACCTAGACCCAAACTTTAACATTTTACTACAGCTGCCTTAACCTTTGTTTGGGGGTGGTGGGAAGGTGTTTGTGTATTTTGTATGGATCATTCTAATGTATAACACCCTTTACCTCCAAGTGCTTCTGTTTGTGTTTCCTAAGAACACAGGTGCTACTGTTAGTCAGAAGACTAGTAATAATACATCTCATCTACTGACCTTATTTAGATTTTGCTGCTTGTGCCATTATGCCTTTTATAGCAAAAGAAAATCTTGGATCACACTTTGCATTTGGTTGTCGTTGTCTCCTTCAATCTGGAGCAGATTTTCAGTCATTGTGTTTTATTTATTTTTGAAACTTATTTTAAAGACTAGTTATTTTGTGGACCAAGGATCTGCATACTTTTTCTTAAAGGTTTAGATAGTAAATATTTCCTACTTGCCAAGCCGTAGAACCTCTGTCACAACTACTCAACTCTGATGTTACAATATGAAGGGAGTAAATGAATGGATGTGGCTGTTCTAGTAAAACTTTACTTACAAAAACAGGTAGTCAACCTATTGCTGTAGTTTGACTTTGCAATCCTTGTAGACATTTCTCAGTTTAGATCTCTGTCTGATGTTTCCTCAGGACTAGATTCTATGTATGCATTCTGAAAAGAACACCACAGCAATAATGTGCTGATCTTCTCAGTGCATCATAAGCAAGTTTGCTTTTACTAATGATGATAACATTGATCACTTGGTTAAGGTGGTGTTTGCAATAGGTCCCTGTATGTTTTTATTTTAAACGCTGAGTTATACCCAGAGCGACCGAGTAGTTGAACCTGCGGACTTGGGACCATAGTCGCAGGGGACATCAAGCTCAATTGGCATAACATACTATACAAAACATTGTTCCACCTCCTACTTT
>NW_006922194.1:610144-619610 GCF_000298275.1 Orycteropus afer afer
AATCATGGGAGAAGGGAGGGCTGCTTATGCACAGGGAGACAGCTCAGGGGGCAGGAGAGTATGGAGGGATGGACACTGGGAAGAGGTAACTATGGGGAAGAAGTGGGAGGGGAGCTGTTGCATTGTGGTAAACTGTGGTCAATGGCATGAGACAAAGTATATGTGAACTGCTGTATGGGAAGTGAATTTGCTCTGTAAATCTTCACCCAAATCAAAATAAAATAAAAATAAAAATAAATGCTGAGTTATGACAGTAGTTGGGATGGATAGGGGAAGAGTATCAGTTAAATTTCTAGAATCTTTGGCAGCAAACAAGGAAGACTAGTGTATAAAAGAAGGTTCAATGTGAGTATGAAGGCAGATTGTGCAGAATAGAATGGAAGATCCTTATTGGATACATCTGTGAACAAAATAGACAAGGTCCTTATCCAAAATAATGCACATTCTTAGGAGGAAACAAAGCAGACAAAGACAATTATATTCAGATTGTGTTAACTACTAGAAGAACTTCAACTAGGCTGGAGGTGAGATTATAATAAAAATACAATAGTGTTGAAAGTATGAGACCCCAAAAACAAGAACAGAAAAATTCACGTGTCTATTCTGACAACATTGTAGAATACTGAATTGCTTTTCCACAAAAGTTAACTGCCCAGCTCCCCATGATGTGCCAAAACCAAAACTAAACTCCCAGTTGCCAAGTCAGATCCAACTCATAAGACCCCTCCTTGGATTTCCAAAGTGATTTTGCTACAGAAGTAGATTGCACAGTTTTCCTTCTGAGGAGGGGCTTGTGGGTTTGAACCGCCAGCCTTTTGGTTAGCAGTCAGAGATGCCTTAGGCACTATTCCTCCAGTTGGTCAAAATTTCTTTTTTATGGGAGATGGTCAGCATTGGTCCCCAAAGTGATGCAGCACCCTAACACACCCTAACCCTAAGTGGGGCCTGCAAACTCCTATGACAGCTCTACCTCTCTGTGGCTTTCATTTGTGATAGGTAGCAGCCATAGAGTCAATTCCAACTCATGGCATCCCTTTTTACAACACAATGAAATATCAGCTTTGCAGTCAGTGGCATGTTTGAGTTCATTGTTGTGATTACTTTGCCAGTTCATCACCAAGTGTCTTCCTCACCCTTGCTGGGCCCTCTGCTTCACCAAACGTTGTCCTCCTCTGGCTTTTGATCCTCCCAGTGGTGTGTCTAAAGCAAGCGAGTCTGACTGTGTTCTATTGTGATCCATAAGGTTTTCACTGGCTTATTTTCAGAAGTAGACCACCAGGCTTTCTTCCTAATCTGTTTTAGTTAAAAGGCTCTGCTGAATTCTGTCACCAGTGCCTAAGGCATTTGACTGCTAACCAGAGGGCTGGCAGTTCAAAGCCAAGGAGAAGGGGTCATTATGATTCTGATCCAACTCAAAGGCAGTGACTTTTTTTTTTTTTAAATGGGTGACCCTGCTGGTATTTAAATACCAGTGGCATAGGTTCTAGTATCATAGCAACACACAGGCCATCACAGTACAATAAAACTATAGGTGGTACTTCATGCTTAAAGAAGCAGTGAAAGAAAATGATGAAAGTCATAAACTATAGCATTAGAAGGATCTAGAATTTATCTAGATTAACTCCACATTTCTGTGGTAAAAAAAAAAATAATACAGCCTGGAAAGATTAAACAAACTTTCAAGATGTCCTATAGCTAATTACTACATCAAATAACCTTGTTATAGTGTGCATGGTAAAGAATATGTATAGAAAATTTTTCCCAAAATTCCTCAGGTGTATTTAGTAATATGAGGATATCTGAAAACCATTATAAATGCTCAAGTAAGAATAACATGGATAAATGAGATAACCAAGAGTAATTGTTACCTTTGCTCTTAATTCTAATGCCGTTATTGTTATGTGTGTTTTATGGTATTTTATGCATATGCTTTAAAAAAAACAAACTCACTGCCATCATGTTGATCCTGACTCATAGTGACATCCTTTGGGTTTCCAAGGTGGTAAATCTTTACAAGCAGCTCTGGTAGCATAGTGCCTAAGGCACTTGACTGCTAATCAGAAGGTTGGTGGTTCAAACCCACCAGGGACTCCTTGGAAGGAAAGTTCGACAATCTACTTCCAAAGTGATAATGCCTCAGAAACCCAAGGAGGGGTCGCTATGAGTTGGGGCCGACTCAACGGCACATAACAACAACAACAACAACAGCAAATCTTTACAGAAGTAGATTGCCCAGTCTTCCTTCCACCAGTGACTAGTGGGTTTGAACCACCAACTTTCTTGTTGGCAGTCAGTGCCTTAGGCCCTCTGCCACCAGAGCTCCTTATGAATATGGTTATGTATGTGTATATCTTTTTTGAACATACTTTATATTTATACCCTTCCTGCCTTCAGAAAGTGTTTCAGGGGACTAAACAGTGAAAATACAGTAAATGTTAACTTTGTTAAAATACAAATAGAAAGCCAAGTGGAGGAAATAGCAGATAATTGTAAACAATAAGCCTCTTTATTATTATGTGCTAAATTGAGTTTTGAGTGCCTTAACCTCTAGGGAATAAGGGAAAGATCTCCCAATTTGTCTCTAAAACCATTTTTTTCTGATTCAAAAATTTAAAAGTAACGTGAAACGTGGTTACTTAATGAAAAGGATGTTATTTCCAATATGGAACACAGTCTTTTCCACATTATTTTATTTTAGCCAAAAGGGGAAACTTTCCTCATATTTACTGTTTCTTGCATCAAGGCCTGATTGAAACTCAGTAGGACCATTGTATTTAAGATTTATAGCAAACTTTTTTGCTCATGAATCCCCAAAAGAATTTTGAAAAGTTATGTACCCTTTGCACAGTTAAATTGACATATAAATTTTTCCACAACAATTTAAATTATAAAGGATGTAATTTTTGTCATACTGTAAATATTGATAGTTTAATAAAATAAACCTTTTGTATCATTCACTTACATATATTTGATCAGATCTAAATACCATAGTGATTTAATGTACCTTATTCTATTCACTTTTGAAATTGTACTTCCTTGCCACTTCTGCCACATGGTTTCTGCAGAAAGTATCTATGATCTCTGTTCCTCAGATTCCCCATGACTAAAATGGGATAAGAATCATTATTGCCTGAGTGTTGTGATAACCATTAAATAAGTTAATATGTGTAAAAAGCTTAGACCTGGTACCTACTAAGCACTTAAACACTTTTTTTCTTTCATTCTTTTTAAATTTTATTTTATTTTTGGTGAAAATACACAGCAAAACCTGTTTCTGTTCTGCAGCTGCTAACATAACAGTGACGTTAGTTACATTTTTCACATTCTGTCAACATTCTCACTATTTCTGTTCTAGTTGTTTCACTTTCATTTGCTTAAAGTCCCTGTCCTCCCACCCTTCTCATCTATGGTTTAAAATAGTTGTTGACCCTTTGGTTCTTACATAGATTATTTCTTTCTTTCTTTCTTTTTTTATAACAATATGCAAGGGCAACAATCTTTCCTTTTTGAGCTAACCACTTACTTAGTTTAAATGTGGCTTCAGAGCATAGTTTCAATTCAGGATTTGAAGAACAACTCAGGGCAATAATTTTAGGGAGTCTTCCAGCTTCAGTAGGTCCAGTAAGTCTGCATTCTTTAAGAAGTTGAAGTTCTGTTCCTCATTTTTCTCCCTTTTAATCAGGATTCATTTATTGTGTCCTTGATTATAACATTGAGTAGTAGTAACTGGGCACCATCTGGTTCTTCTGGTCTCAAGGTGGAAGAGGCAGTAGTTTATCAAGACCAGTTGGTCCTGTAATCCTGTTCTTTCTCTGATTCTTGGATTTCCTTCTTTCTTTTTTGTTCTAGAAAAATAATGACAAATAGCTGTATCTTAGATGGACATGTATAAGCTTTTAAGTCCCCAGACCCTATTCACCATACTGGGAGGTACAACATAAACTTTTGAGAAGTATATTATGCCAGTTAACTAGATTGTCCTATGAGACCATGGGCCTAAACCTGCAAATTGGGAACTGATCCCAAGAGGTGATTAGTTATGTCTAATTAGTATCACCATCCACTCTTCAGAAGGAAGATTGGACAATCTGCCCTAGCGATACCACCTTAGAAACCTAAGGAGGGATCACTATGAGTCAAATTGTATTAATATCAGCATCTATAGCCCCCTCCCCCCATTTGTGGTGAGCTCTGGTAGCATAGTGGCTAAAGCACTTGACTGCTAACCAGAAGGCTGGCGGTTCAAACCCACCAGCCACTCCTCGGAAGGAAGGTTGGGCAATCCTACTTCTGTAGTGATACTGCCTCGGAAACCCAAGGAGGGGTTGCTATGAGTCGGGGCCGACTCGACGGCACATAACAACAACAACAACATTGTTCTAAAACCATACACAATATAGCATTCGCCCATTCATGCCTTTTCCTTAGGTATGGCTTATTGCTATAAATTATATCAGTCGTGCTGTACAAACTTCACACAGATTCTCTGCCACATTTTCCTTTTACTATTAACAAAAGTTGACTACTACCTAGGGAATACTTTTCCCTCTTTCCCCTTCCCATCCCTGGTAACCACTAGTGAACTTTTAGTCTCTGTATATTTACCTATTCGTGTTACTTCATAAAAATGAAAATTTTGAGTATTTGTCTTTTTGTGATGGACTTACTTCGCTCAATATCATGTCCTCCAGGTTTATCCACATTGTAAGATGTTTTGGGAACTTATTTTTCTTTATTGCTCAGTAGTAGTCTACTGTATGTATGTACCACATTTTGCTTATCTACTCATCTGTTGGACATTTAGGCTGTTTCCATCTCTTTTGTTATTGTGAGTAGTGCTGCAATGAACATAGGTGTGCATATGTGTGTTTCTGTCACTTCTGCTAGACCTCTAGGGTATATACTTTGCAATGGAATTGCTGGGTCATTTGGCAGCTCTACTTATAGTTTTTGAAGAACCACCATACTGTTGCCCAGAATGGCTAGACCATTTTGCATTCCCACCAGCAGTGATTGAGGGTTTCAGTTTCTCCACATCTGCTCCAACATTTGTTATTTTCCTTTCTTTTTTCCAACCTTAGCTATCCTAGTGGGAGTCAAATAATAATCTCCTTGTAGGTTTTTTTTGGGGAGGTGGGGGGGTCTTCATTTGTTACATTGATAAAATTGCCTCACAACATAAACCCTTACAAGATTGGAAGTATATAATAGATAATTTTCTAGTTGACATAAAATATACTCTTAGTAGTACATGGACACATTTTTAGACTGTTGTGTGTATGCTAAAAATTATAGTCTTACCTATACACAAAGATCATAGCTAGTAGTACCTTTCTCCCTAGTACACAACTATAAATATATCTATAATGGCTAGCATTCTTGTTTAGTAGTAAAACTTTAGACAGAATAATTCTTTCAAATTCTAGGGAAAATATTGCATCCAGATCCATTTTCAGACCATTAATTCTACAGGGAAAATAAAATATTACAGCTGGGAATTCAAAAAAGAATCTATGAATATGTAGAAAATCTCAAATTATCATACCTGGGAAATCTCTACTCTCTTTATACAAGAGTTTTTAAATGTTTCTTCAACCTTTTCTTTTTTCTTTTTTTAATTGTGATTTGGGTGAAAGTTTATAGAGCAAATTCACTTTCTATACAACAGCTCACATACACTTTGTCTCATGACATTGACTATAATTTACCACAATGCAATAGCTCCCCTCCTACTTCCTCCCCATAGCTACCTCTTCCGTGTGTCCTTCCCTGCATGTACTCCTGCCCCCCTGCCCCTAGCTGTCTCCCTGTGCTTACACGGCCCTTCTATTCTCCCATGATTGTTCTGATTGTATCTACCTAATATAAATGTTGATCTCATAACACCTGTCTTTTGTTTGGCTGGAAGCCACAGGAGTGGGTTCAGTTGTAGAACTGGACGGCAACTACGGTTCATAGTCTCAGTGGTTCCATAAAGGTCTATCAGACCAGCAAACCTGGTCCCTTTTTTTTATTTTTAATGATTTTGAGTTTTGTTCCACATTGTTCTCCCACTCTGTCTAAGATCTCTAACATAGATCTCCCATCGAGTGTTGACAGTGGTAGTTGGGCACCATCTAGTTCTTCTGGTCTCATAGTAATATAGGCTGAGGATCGCATGACGTACCAGTTGCTTTGACTAATTGTTTTCATGAATCTTTGGTTTTCTTCATTCTTCTTTGCTTTGGACGAGGAGAGACCCATCATTGCATCTAGATGACTGCTTGCAAGCTAAGATTCCAGTCACTACTCGCCAAAGTAGGATGTGGAACAATGGTTTTGTGTAGTATGATGCGCTAATTAAGCTTGATTTCCCCTGCAACTATGGTCCTGAGCCCACAGGTCCAACTATTCGCTCCCTCTGGGTAGCTGACTGTGGCCAAGAAGTGACTACAACCTTGTCCCTTGTCAGCTGTACTATATACCCGGCAATTCTTAAAGAACATAGCAGTACACTTGTAGAAATATCGTCTGCTAACCCTATACATGGTGTTGGGCACACTCCCCCCTGCATGTTGTTGTTGTTATGTGCCATCAAGTTGGACCTGACTCATAAAGACCCCTCCTTGGGTTTCCAAGGTGGTATCACTATGGAAGTAGATTGCCCAGCCTTCCTTCCGAGGAGTAGCTGGTGGGTTTGAACCGTCAGTCTTCTGGTTAGCAGTCAAGTGTCTTAGGTACTACACTACCAGAGCTCCTCCCCTTTGCACAGACATACCTAATAGTTCAGCCTGTCCACCCATCTATCCATGTTTGCCTTCACTGACAACGTAGTATTGTTTGTGCAAAAGGGTTCATCTTTGTTGTCTTTACCTACTATGTGCCTCTCTATGTCTTCCCCTTCCTCAGTGCCACTGTATTGATCACTCACATTTGGTACATTGCCCTTCTCTTCACTCAAATCAGTACTTGTTAGGTAACAGTTTTGCCTCCCCTCCCTTCCCACCCCTGGTAACAAACAAAGAAAATTTCCTTCCATATAGAAACTGTTCCTTGACTTTTTACAATAATGGAATAATTATTTGTCCTTCTGTGATTGACTTATTTCACTCAGTATAATGTGCTCCAAATTCATCCATGTTATGCGGTGTTTTGCAGATTCTGTGTTATTCTTTAGGGTTGCATAGTATTCAATTGTGTGTGTGTACCATAGTTTGGTTATCCATTCCTCAGCTGATGGACACCTAGGTTGTTTCCATCTTTTGGCTATTGTAAATAGTGCTGTGATGAACATGGGTGTGCATATATCTCTTGTCCTGGCTCTCACTTCTTTAGGATATGTAGCTAGTAAATAAATGGCTGAGTCAAATGGGATTTCTAATTCCAACTTTTTAAGGAATTGTCATACTGCTTTTCACCATGATTGTATCATTTGCCAGTCCCACCAGCAGTGTATGAGAGTCTAAATCTCTCTGCATCCTTGCCAGCATTTGTTATTTTGTATCTTGTTGAACTTTGCTACTAGTGCTAGGGCAAGATAGTATCTCATTGTTTTGATACACATCTCTCTAATGGCTAATGATCATGAGCATTTGTTCATATGTATGTTGGCCACCTGAATATCCTCTTTGGTGAAGTGTCTATTCATGTCTTCTGCCTGTTTTTTAATTGGATTATTTGTCTTTTTGTTGAGGTTTTGAAGTTTTCTGTAAGTTCCACAGATAAGTCCCTTGTCAGATATGTCATTGCTGAATATTTTTCCCAATCTGTAGGTTCTCTTTTGACTCTTTTGGAGAAGTCTTTGGAAGCACATGAAAATATAATTTTTAAAAGATCCTATTCATCTAGTTTCTCTTCTGCTGTTTGTGCATTTTGGGTTGTGGTTTATAGTCTATTTATATCGGCTGTATAATAGGGCCCCTAAATTAGCCCCTAGTTTTTCCTTGAGAAACTTTATAGTTTTAGGTTTCACATTTAAGTCTTTGATCCATCTGCAGGTAGTTTTTGTGTATGGTGTGAGGTAAAGATCTTGTTTCATTTTTCTGCAAATAGATATCCAGTTTTGCCAGCACCATTTATTAAATAGTCATTCTCTTCCCCATTTAATGGATTTCGGCCGTTTGTCAAAGATCAGCTGACCATAGGTCAACGGATCTGTCTCTGGGTTCTCAATTCTGTTCCGTTGGTCTATGTGTCTCTCATTATACCAACACAAGGCAGTTTTGACTGCTGTGGCTGTATAGTAGGTTTTGAGATCCAGCAGTGTGAGACCTCCTATTTTGTTGCTCTTCTTCAATAATGCTTTACTTATCTGAGGTCTCTCTCTTTTTCATATAGTTAGTAGTTGGTTTTTCCATATCCTTCAAGAATGTTGATGGGATTTGGATTGGGATTGCATCAAATGTATAGATTGCTTTGGGTAGAATTGACATTTTAACAATGTTCAATCTTCCTATCCAGGAACATGGTATATTCTTCCATTTATGTAGATCTCTTATGGTTGCTTGAAGTAGTCTTTTATAGTTTGCTTTGTACAGGTCTTTTGTGTCCCTAGTCATGTTTATTCCCACATATTTAATTTTTTTGGTAGCTATTGGTTGAGTCCAACTTGATGACATATAACAACAACATTGTAAATGGTACTGATTTCCTTACTTCTTTTTCAGCAATCTCTTTGCTGGTGTAGAGGAATCCAACTGATTTTTGATTGTTGATCTTGTATCCTGTCACAATGCTAAATATCTCAATTAGTTCCAGTAGATTTTTCACTGGGTCTTGGGTTTCCTAGGTATACGATCATATCATCAGCAAATAGGGTTAGTTTGACTTCTTCCTTATCAATTTGGATGCCTTTGATTTTGCGTTGAATGCCTAATTGCCATGGCTAGGACTTCCATTACAGTGTTAAATAGAAGTGGTGATAGAAGGCATCCTTCTCTGGTTCCTGTTCACAAGGGGAATGGTTTCAGTCTTTCTGTCATTGAGAATGGTGTTGGCTGTTGGTTTTGCATATATGCCCTTTATTATGTTGAGGAATGTCCCTTTTCTTCCTATTTTGCTGAGAGTTTTGATCAAGCATGGGTGCTGGATTTTATCAAATGCTTTTTCTGCATCGATTGATGGGATCATGTGGTTCTTTTCCTTTGTTTTATTTATGTGGTAGAGGACTTTGATTGTTTTTCTAATGTTGACCCATCCTTGCATACCTGATATGAACCCCACTTGCTCTTAATGAATGATTTTCTTTATATGTTGTTGGAGTCCATTGGCTAGGATTTATTGAAGATTTTTGCATTTATATTCATGAGGAATATTGGTCTGTAGTTTTCCTTTTGAGTGATGTCTTTGCCTGGTTTTGGTATCAAAGTTATGCTTGTTTCGTAAGATTAATTAGGGAGGATTCCATCCTTTTCTGTGTTTTGGAATAGTTTGAATAAGATTGGTGTCAGTTCCTCTCTGCATGTTTGGTAGAATTCTCTGGTGAAAC
>NW_006922194.1:620177-658066 GCF_000298275.1 Orycteropus afer afer
ATTTGATTCAAGGAATTTTTGAATTTCATTTTTTATTTCTCCCTTCCCCAGTCTTTCATGAGGAGAGTGTTGTTCACTTTCCATGTATTTGCTCTTTTTTCATTTATCTTCCTATTGTTTATTTTTTATTTGATTGCATTGTGATCTGAGAAGATGGTTTTCAGTATTTCAGTGTTCTAAAATTTATAAAGGCTTGTCTCCTTGTAGTTTTGATTTGCATTGCTGTGATGGCTGATGATGTTCAGCATCTTTTCATGTGTTCTGTTGGCCATTTGAATATCCTCTTTGATTGAGATGTCTGTTCATGTCCTTTACCCAGTTTTTGATTGGGTAATTTGTCTTTTTGTTGTTAAGTTGTAGAAGTTTTCTATATATTTTAGATGCTAGATTGGTTATACCATTCCATACTTAAGTTTTATGTTTAAATTTTTAAAAAAATGTTAATAAGCTGCATGGAAGTTTTCTCCACAGTTAGTTTGTATTCCTATGGATGAATATTTATTATTAAGAAGATGAGGTAGGGCTCACTAGCCCTAATGTCATTTTTTCGTAGCATAGATTTTAAGCACTGGGAAAATTTACTTAGCAGGTGAGAATGGAAAGACTTTTGTAATAGCATATCACAGTTCTTTGAACTTAAACAGTACTGTGTCATTTGCCAAAAATCACATAGTATTCTGTCACCAGAAGTTATTTTTAATGATCAGCTGACAACATGTTTAGCTCCTCCGTCAGTTTTGTTGAATGTAACGAATTGGGAACCACTGGACTTGTAGAATAAAATTTCTTACTAAATTATTAATTATTAGTTATTCACATTCTTACTTTTTAAATTTTTTATTATTTTTGCAGTGTTTCCTCCCTCCCCCACTTTCTTACTTCAAAACAATATTTGGAATTGTGCCTTTGGTTAGTGCCCCCAGGGATTATTTCACTCAGGATATTGTACCATGTTGAAGTAGGATAAGTATGAAAGGTGCTTTTGTTTGGTACAGTGGAAGTGGATTGGTACAAAGGGGTAAGAGAATCAACTTAGAAGCCTGGCAGATCCACTGTAGGAAATATAGTACACATGGATATTGATGATTTTGGAAAGTGATTTCCTTTCAGTTGTCAATGCCAGGGAAACCCTCAGTATGTCTGTACATATTCCAGGGTTACATGTACCGATTTTGAAGACTTCTGCCTTTTAATGCATTGTTCCTATAAGTTGCTTCTAGCCACATCTTTCTCTTTCTGTTCCATTCCCACCTGTTCTGCTGCTGTGGGGTACTTTCAACTGAAGAGGGTTCACTCAACTCTTCCTGCTCTTAATTATGAAATTATGAGATTGAACTTTCTTATTTTGACCTAAGATTTGCCTCCTGGCTATCCTGCCTTGAATTAACATAAACAAATCATGTCAATTGGTGCTTATAATGTACTTTCATGGTTTAAAACCCACAACTGTGAGTTATCAAAAATTACTGGCCAAACAGTGTTCGGTATAAGTAATTTAATGTGCTATTTTTAATTACTCTTAAATCAAAATTATGGTCAACCTAAATGATACTTAAGTTTTCATTTGTAATTGGCATCAAATAGAAAAGCTAATCAAGAAATCCTTATAGGCCTTCTTAGCTTGAGTTATCCCAAAATTTATTTAGAATCTAAATAATGGCGTTTTTCCATGTAATTGGTTATCACTTAAGTAATAACAGTAAATCCATTTCTGTTCACTCTAGATATATGGTGCAGTGGCCGGGAGTGCGGATACTGCGTCGCCAGGAACTTGATGCCTTCCTGGCTCAGGCGTTATCCCCCAAACTTTATGAGCCTGATCAGCTCCAGGAGCTTAAGGTAATTTTTAAGCCTAATTTTACTGTCTCGGGAAGTCTTGCTTTGGATTTCAGTGTAAAACAGCTAATCTTTACCAGGCAGTCAGTATTGCTCAGTGCTAGGGCATATTCCTTTCTAGTTATGGATTTGGCATCCCCCCAATTGGAAATTATTAATTTCACCTTTTCAGATAAATATTTACCCTTGTTTACCAGTGGATGTTTATTCTTGTTTTTCATGACAGGAAATAAATGTGCATTTTTTTTATTTTAGGAGGTGACTCCAAACCCTGGGAGGGCTTGATAATAAGAGTTTTCTGACATCTAACCAGGATTCTTTTTCTTATTTCATTCCATTGTTCCTAATTACAACTTTAGTTTTCTCTAAAAAATATTCTTTTCACTTTTAGTATTGTAATATCCCTTTAAAAAAAAAAAAAAAAAAACACTTGAAGAACAATGTTACGCCATCATCCCTATGCCCCTTGTGGTCAGCATTTAATATCATATTCCTTTTAATTTTCCCTTCTAATAATTCCTTTTGTTCTCTCATTATTTTGATAATTTTCTTCTTGTTGTTACGTAATTTTTTAGTATTAGTTGCTGTGTTCACATAGTTGTAATTGCTTTTTACTTTCTGTACTAAATATTAGAAAGTTTAAGACTTTTTCATAGTTAGCTAACTTAGTGGATCTGCCATTTCTTTTTAACTTGTTTGGAGGTTTTCCTTTTTGTATTTTCCCTTAGTTATTTACTTATTTTTTCAAAATTTGACTTGTTATCAAATAATCTATTTTGATAAAATTGCCTTCACTTTAGATCTTTATATTGTTCTTGACGAAGGCATTCTTTCTCCACAGAGGAGTTTTAGGTTTGCTTTACAGACTTTCGGTATTGTAAATTTAGTGCTCTCCTAAATTATTTTGGTAAATTTCATAATTTGTTGAATCTCCTCAGCTGTATGGAGCTTAAGTCATTTTTGGTCACCATTAGTCTTCCTGATAAATTTGAGACAAGCTAAATTTTAAAAAGAAAGGCAAAAAGTATATATAAAACTTAGGGTAAATGTGAATTCACCTTAAATTGTAGTTTTTACTCTGTGATCAAGCTTTTCTGTTTGTAAGATAGAAATTATTTATTTTTCTTTTATTTCATATGTTTGAATTTAAATTTGTGTTTGTTTTAAAATGTTTGGTCAGGTTTTTCGTACAACACAGAACGACAGAGACTAAGTACAGGTTCTCATTCCTTGTGTTCTTACCCAGATTGTTTCACCACCACCGTCTTCATTACCAGATTGTGCTTTCAAGGGTGTTGTAAATACTTTTATTATAGTGTGGTGCCATCCCTCTACCTCTACTTCCTGTTTCTCTTATATAGATTTTTACATCAGTATTGACATCCCAGTTCTGAGAATCAGACCACCAGGTATCAGGTATGCCCACTAAGCCTTATTCACCATCAAGTTACTTTGACTCAAAGTTCATCTTATATCCCATATTCCTTTCATTTTTGGATCAACACATAGGGTATAACTTTTGAAAGAGAATCACACTCTAAGCTTTCATTTTGGTTCTTTTGAGATCTTAGTACTTTCATGGTTTTCCCCTGATTCTTCATCTAATGCTAGACATTTCTAGAGACGTATTTAGAAAGATATATTTTATGTATAGTTTACTTCAATCATCATTTCTTTGGGCCTTGCTTATCTGGCAGTCTTTAATTAAGGACAACCTACACCTTTATGTGCTTCATGTTCATTTTTATAATTCTGAGAAAGCTGTAAGGAAAACTAATATTTGGGAGGGAGAAAGAGGTAGGTTTTTTTGTTTGTTGGGTTTTTTTAGGTTTTGTTGGTTGTTTTTTTTTAAAGATTGACGATCCCCTCAGCTATCAGATTGAGCATTGGTAGGAATAATCATTATTTAAATACTACTAAAATTTCTGTGCAGAGCTGAGGGTTGCAAAATTCCAATGATAGAAAAATGAATTTTGAAATTTCTTTTTTTGTTCAAACTTAAAAAAATACATATATATACATTTCACTGTTTATGATATAGTCAACTCTTGATTTTGTTGTTGTTGTTTAGGAGCCCATGTCCAGTTTGTGGATTGCCCAAACTCTGTTTTTCTTCTCCTATTTATTGTCTACTATGTCATTATAAGCATTGCCATCAAAGGAGAAGAGACAGAAAAGACTAATTCTGACAGTTTGGACACTTTTTAGCTTTTCTGATGGGAAAAGATGTTGAGACCACAAAAATGAATTTTTAAGAATTTAATTTCATCTGTACTTGCTCCATCAACAATTTCCATGAATAATTGAGAGTGTACTGTGTAGTTACTTGAATACCTCTGACAATGATTGATGGGCATCATTTTTTTCCTCTTATATTTTTTAAGAGCTTCTCCTAGGTTACCAGCATGAATATAACTATTACTGTAAAATTAGCATTGACCCTTTGTTTTGGGGGGAGGGGTTAAAGGATGAGGAGAAGAATCTTTGTACAGTTATAATACTTGTCCAGTTTCTTTCTCCTTTGCTCTTGACATCCCGTAATTGCCTTAAATTCTTTTAACAGTTTCACATGCCAAGTGCAGAATATAAAAGATGGAAAATGAAGAGCTTTAAAGACAGTATTAGGGGCGTGCAACATGTCTGTGATACCTGTAAGAATTATTTTGCATATAGGTAAATATGACAAATTAAAGTAAGAGTCTATTGCCCAGTAATTAGAAATTGAACAAAGTAACTGCACTGAAAATTTCTTTTTTTTGGCTAATTGGGTCAAAATTACATTTCATATTTGTATTTCCTATAAAGTCAGAATTTTTGTTTTTGTTTCTCTAGTTGAGGAACCTTGGATAATGTTGAATATTTTATCTTAATTGCTATTAAGAGAATGAGTTTAGAATTTGAGTATTATAGCTATTTCTACAATCAAGACTTCAGATTCTGAATCTACCAGTTACCAGTTTAGTGGCCTCGAGTGCTCAGTGATTTAGTGTCTTCATCTCTAAATTGAAGTATTAATAATAAATGTATCATAACACTACTGAGAGAAGTAAATGAGATAGTTCATGTAAAAACACTTAGTGTCTGGTACATGTTTGTTTAGTGCCTCAGAAATATTAGATATATTGTCTGTATAATTAACACTTTCAAAAAAAATTTAAAAATCTCATTGCCATGGGTCAAACTAACTCATAGTGAACCCCATTGAGGTTTCCAGGGCTGTAAATCTTTACTGGAGCAGACTGCCTCCTTGGAGCAGCTGGTGAGTTCGTACCACCAACCTTTTGGTTAACAGCAAAATGCCTTAACCACTACACCACCAGACAGAGCTCCTTAATTAACACTTAAGGAAAGAAATATTTAAAAAGTATAAGACACTGTAATGTAATCTTTTTTTTTTTTCAATTCTAGAGGGAGGCAAAGTCTACATGCCAATTGAGAATTATTCACATTGCTTAAAAATAGCTATTTGGCTATTTGGAAGCGTTTTCTCTGTTAAATGAGTAGTGGTTGTTAGTACTAAAATTGTTTTGAAACTGTAAAAATAATTTTTAATCCCATAAAAGCACAGTTCCTCAATCAATGTCACTTAAAGTGTGTATGTGAGTATACCTCTGTGTGTGTGTGTGTGTGTCTGTGTGTGTGAAGAATCTATACTTTTTCCATTCCTCCCATCAGCAAATTTGGATAGTGATAGTCTTAACTAGGGTGCTTCTTTGTTCTAAAGTATTTGCTTTTGTTTCTTAAACTTAGTGTATAGATAGCTCTTTGATCATAAAATGGCTTTGAGGTATCTTCATCAAATCAGTGAGTATGTATATAACAGACAATAACCAGTTAGATGCTGCTTCATATTTTAATAAAAGGAAGTTTTTAGCATTTTTGTTGAAATATTTGAACAGAAAACATCTTTACAGTAATATCAGTTTAGTCATTTCCTTTTATTAATGCTTGGTCCATATTCTCCATCATTCTCTGTGAGATGAGGTGTTGGGGGTAGAGTTGGAGGAGGAGACTGGAGATTGAGAGTCTTGGGGTCAGCCCCTGGTCCTACCGCTATCAGCCTCTGTACCTGTAATGAAGCAGTAGGTCTCTCAGCCTACCTACCGTGGTCCCAGCTTACAGTCATGTGAGACAGCGAGTCTCACCTACCTGGAAGGAACTACTGTTACCGCTCCTATTAAGAGAAAGCCCAGAGGCCCAAAGAAGAACACAGATACTGATGCTCCTGGCATGTTGGGGAGGATAGGTGGGGTTGGATCCTGTGGGGCAGCCTAGGTTTATTTCCTGACCTTCCCCTTGAACTCACATACTAGTCTTGCTGCTTGTAAGACAAAAGGGTAGAGAGCTATGGGAGAGAATAAGACACCCTCTCTCTGCCTTAAGATTTTATACTAAGAGAAGAAGAAAATTTATTTTTACGCCTCACAAACAGGGAAGAGCTACCTGGAATCTAAGTAAATCAAAGGGAATTACTGTTTTTAAATTTTGTTCCAGTCTGACCTCTTTCTCCACTTTCTGCTCATAAATTTAAAAAACCATCTAATTCCATCACCACAACTCCCACCTGCCCTTAACTGACAGGGTTTTTTTTTTTGTTTTTTTTTAAGTAACTTCTCAGCAGCTGTATGGGAAAAATAGCAGCCACTACTGTATAAAGGTTTGAGGGGTTATAAATAGACAGTGTTTATAAGTTTGTGAACAAGCTTCTCCAGATTTTGGAAGTACTTAACTGCATTAACTTTAAAAACAAAGTGTTAACTGGTAATAGGGAACGTTGACCCAGACAGCACAAAACAGCAGAGAGTCACAGATTGATTCCTGTTTGACATTACAATCTTTTTTCTTTTTAATGAAAAGCCAGTTTGCTTGCCACAACTAGGCATTGCTTAGATAAAACTTCATAAAGGTAGCATTCTTGAGATGCTTTCATCTTAGAAAATAAGTGTGCAAAGTGGGAAGACAGAAACCAGAATAGTTAAAACTTTGCCCCGGATAATCCACAAACTAGGTCCTTCATGTATAGATAATCAAGAGTTGACTGTATTTCTTTCTGTTAGCACTTATTATCTTGCTCATAATATGTTAGGAGAGGGGGTTAAATGAAAGGAAGACACTTAGCACTCATTACTGAGTCAAAAAGAACCGTGAAATAGAAATTTATGCTGGTTTACAATATAATGCATCATTCAAGGATAATATTTTTGTTATTGCGTTCTTTCATTTATAAGCTGTTCATTTCTCCTAAAACATTTTGGCAGTCTCATTAATAAGTTGCTATCTTAAACATTAACATGTAAAATAATACACAGTTTTATTTTAGAATGTAACTATACAAAATAATCTTTTAACATAACTACTTGAAAAATGAAAAATCTTAAAGAGTGCTCCTTTTTACAACCTTTGTGTTAATATTAAATTGCCAGTGTTTAGAATCTGAAGTGTAGAAATTTTAAGTGAATTGTGGGATTTTTAACTGCTACTTCTACTTAAAAATTTATTACTTTGTTGTGCATCAACTTTAAATACAGTATTACTTTAACTTTTGTAAAACTTTCCAAATTCCAAATAGAAATATGCCAGTAAGCATTCTCTTAAATATGAATTTATATGACATTACGTAGTACTTCTGTCCAAATAAGATAAATGCTAGATCAGTGTAAAGTAATGGTAGAACTACTACTTAGTGGTGCTGTTTTGTTGAGGAACAGTCTCTATTAAACTTGGAGAGTTGTAATGAAAATTTGGAAGAATTAAATACTGTAGTACTCTTATTCCATATAAATTACTTTTTTCAATTTAAAGATTGAGAACCTAGATCCCCGTGGAATTCAGTTGTCAGCTCTGTTTATGAGTGGAGTGGACATGGCCCTGTTTGCAAATGATGCCTGCGGGCAGCCAATCCCATGGGAACACTGCTGTCCTTGGATGTACTTCGATGGCAAGCTCTTCCAGTCCAAACTCCTCAAAGCCAGCCGGGAAAAGACCCCGCTCATTGACCTCTGTGATGGTCAGGTATGCTATGGAAGCACAGTACCTGTGTAAGCTTAGAGCTCAATTTGTCATTTGGAACTCATGGGACACAGAGGAGACAGATGGCCAACCTGTCCCTGTTCGCTTTTATGAAGAAATAAAGCTCATCAGCGTATTTATAATGAAACTTATGACGATGAGTCTGTTTTAGAATGGGCCCTGCCCAGTGTGTATCTAAATACCAGTTCAGTGGCCATGATGAGCCAGGCTCTGGATATGCTATTTAAAAAATTCTAGTTCAAAAATAAAGTACATTTGGTGATACTGATACTATCTGCACTGTATAAAGGGACTCACAGTTGCTCAAGTTTTTTAAACCTTAGACTCTTAACTATAAAACTTATGTTCTTCCCACTGTGCAGCCATGCCCTAAGTAAAGGTCCATCTAAGGACATATGTTCTAATTACTCAAAAGAATCAAATGTCAGTGTTCTCTGATTAAAGAATGGGTTCTGTTACATGTATTTATTAATAAAGGACACTCGGTTGAATGCATAAATTTCATTGACCACACTTAGGCAAGTTACAGTTTTTTTTTAAACATACTGTAACTAATATATGAAGGGCCAAAGTCATTTCACAGGCAGGCGACAGAGATGAGGTCAGGTAGGTTATCATGTAGTCTTAGTCATGAAAACCTCCAGGCTTTCCCTTGGCTTTCTCATTTGTAAAGTACAATAGTTACCTGACCTAAGCATTTAGAACTGATAGGAAAATAAAATTTTTAAATGTGAGATGTACATTGACAGTGAAGTATTAATGTAATGTAAGAAATGCTAACAGAAATGAAGGCTGCAAAGTTTTCTCTGTGTGGATTTAGTCATTTGAGTTTTAAGAACCAGATACATTTTCATGTAAAAAAATTTTAAATTGTTCTTAACCCAAGATATCCTGAGAAATTAGAAATTTTAAGTTCATATTTGCTTATAAAGTTAAAACCAAAACCAAAAACCAAACTCACTACCATCAAATCAATTCTGATTAATAGTGAACCCCATTGGGTTTAAATCTTTGCAGAAGCAAACTGCCTCATCTTTGTTCTGCGGAGCAGCTGATGGGTTGGAACCATTCACCTTTTTGGTTAGCAGCCAAGTGCCTTAACCATTACACCATGAGAGGTCCTTTATAAGGTTAAAAAGTATCTATTAATTTTCTTGGATTTTTGCTTTTGTGATTATCTTTGCATCCTATAAACAGGTATTACTGAACATGGTATAACTGTATTATTTATGGGTAAATAAGTCAATATGTTTCAGCGATTGATATATCTTACTTTTTTATTGTTCATTTCCATCGGATTAAAATATTCTGAGTCAAGTTTTTCACATACTGGTCCCTTGATTTGTAGGCTGAGCAAGCTGCCAAGGTTGAAAAGATGCGTCAGAGCATTTTAGAGGGGTTAAACTTCTCCCGGCAGAACCACCCACTTCCTTTTCCACCACCTCCTGCTCTGCCCTTCTACCCAGCTTCCATGTATCCTCGGCACTTTGGGCCAGTCCCACCATCTCAGGGCAGGGGCAGAGGTTTTACAGGTAAGTTGTATCAGTTATTGTAGTGATATATACATGTGGGGAAAAAAGTAGTTTGTAGTACTTTTTAATTGAGCCAATCTTGAGACCTTGAAATTGTCATTCTTGGTTATGAAGTTTACAACAACAAATTCCTCAAACTAGAAAGAAGCAGATGAGATCTCTGAAGAGAATGTGGGAAAGAGATGAGTCTACAAAAGCTGTTGCAGAGGCTGGATTTTAAAATTTGTCAGTATAGCTGAAAAAAATCTCTGCTTGCTTTTTTTCATTTAAGGTATTGTCTCATGTTTGAGGGAAAGTAAAGCCATCAAGGTCAAAGAAACCCTTTTCTATTGGCTATCTTCCAGGGCCAGTCATTGAATACACCATGTTAGTACCCTATTCATAAGAAAAACCTCTCCCTGGATGGGGGAAGTGGCACTCTGGAATTGTTCCTATCCAAACTATTATTGTAGGACTGTTTAACATGGTTATGAGAAGGGCCAGTAAATCCCCTCTTCTTGGCATTGTTGTAGTATGAAAATAAAAACTGATTTGAAAAGAGGTCACTCTGACGTAAAGCTCAGCAGTGACTGTCCCCTCAGGAAAAATTAACCCCCTGTACCCAGTCCCCTCATGGCCTCTCCCCTGTCTCTCTCTACCCTGGATCTAACAGGAGTCTGTGGCTTTGGAGGCCCTTACGGGGAAACTGTAGCAACAGGCGCTTACCGTGCCTTCCGGGTGGCAGCAGCAGGACATTCCGGAGCCTTCTCGGGCAATGACAGCAGCAGGACTAGCAAGTTACAGGGCGGTAATTATACCCAAACCTTCTCCTAGAGCTTTTGCCTGGCAACAGCTTCTTTCACTGCATAATCTGGCTCCTAACTCTCATTTCGTTTCTTCCTTTAATTGTCCTTAAAAGCCACATTCTCCAGTATATTATTCTTTCTTCTAGGTCCCTGCTCTGACATTCATTGACTGCTCCTTATTCTCTTAGTCTCTGTCTGTTCTCAGGTCTCTGCAGCAGCTTTGCTGTGGCCAGTCTCTGCCTTTCAGTGTAGGTCAATGTGTGTCCACATAGAAAAGAGCCTTTCTGTGGACTTAGGTGACACAGCCATTGGCTCACGTTAATAGAATGAGTTGCTGAATAATACTCAGTGACATTTCTTTCCTATTTTCTCAAATAGCCACCTTTTGGTAAAGATTATTATGATTGCATAGAAGATTTTAATGCTGTAGTAGAATTGCTGGCATAAAAAGGTCTATTTTAGTCACAGTTTGTTTCATGGAAGAATTTCTAAGGAAAGAACTAATATTAGATATATAAATTAGTGACTCGATTTTAAATTCGTATTGCTGCTCTTCTCATTTGCAATAGGTTTGCAAAGGAAAACAAAAATCTGGCATTTAACTTTTGAAATAATGTCTTATGAATTTGCTGTCAGTTGAAGCCTATAATGTATGGCTTTATCATAATCCAATATTTTGGAACTGCAGATCTAAAACTGATGAGGAAGTCCATAGTACAAGGGTTATTCAAATGAATTTTTTAATAACTTTTAGGGTTGGCAGGCTCTGCTCTGTTGACCAGGAGTGTTTTTCCGATTCAGTTATTTGGAGTACTTACTAAGGCTAGCAAGAGATGTCTTTTGTAGAAATAAGATTCTTAAATATTTAATGATAAGTGCGGTCATCTTTCTATCTATAGGGTGCAAAAGTCATTTATTGTTTCCCTTTTGCAATTGCATGCCCATTTCTTGCCTACTATTTGTCCTCCTGTCCAGCCTACTACAGGAGTGTTTTTCTGACCTCTGACTATGCATTGAGCAACTCGCAGTCATGTGTACTATGTCTTTCTTAATTTGCTTCGATTCCTTTTAATGCCTTTCCTTGAAACAAGAGATACCTTGTAGTTGGGATAAAAGATCAAAGGAGAGGGGGGCATTTTAGTATGGACAGTTTAGGAAAAGAAATAATTTCTTAAAACTGAAATGACAAGAGGAAATTACTTCCTAACTTTCCTAAAATTGTTTCTGAAACTCAGATCTATGCTGTTTAGTAGCCACATACTATGTGGCTAGGCCAAGTAGCGATATGTTGTAAGTATAAAATATACATCAGATTTTAAAGACTTAGTAGAGAAAAAAAAATGAAAACTATCTAAATAATTTTTACACATAAGAAGTTTTGAAATAATATTTTGGCAGATAAAGTACATTACTAAAATTTATTTCCTATTTTTCTTTTTACATTTTTAACATGGCTGTTAGAAAATCTAAGGGATGCTGTGTATTTCTATAGAACAGTGCTGGTGCAGGTGTAGCAGTGTCAGTTACTGTCATGATCAACTTTTAGAGAATGAGAGTTTATTAATAATCAACTCCACATGCCAGAAAATAAGATGTTTGGGGCTTTGCTTTATTTTTATTAGAAGTAATACTGTCAGTTAATTATTTGAGTTTTTTGCAGGGAAGGCAAGTAAGAAAACAGTAGAATATGCAGTAATTAATAGAAGTTAGTGAATGCACTAAATGTTCAGAGCCCTGCTTGAAGAAATTTTCCAAAACAAAAAGAAATGACAGACTACCTGACTAGGTTAGTAAACTTGAAAGTATTTTACATAAAGCGGAAAAAAGTCTTGAGTTTGCAGATTTACATCTTGGTAACATAGAGGTGTAATATGCACCAGTGGCAACACTTAATTGTTTCTGTTACTATCTAAATAGCCTTGAATAGTTTTTGCAGTTGTGACCTAATTCAGTTGTCCTGGGTTCTTTGAATAGCTGACAAATTTGTTTTATTTAAAGGGACAGCTTGAAATCAAACATTATGCACAGAGACATTCCACATAATAAAAACAAAGTCCTCAAAAAAGCATAAAGGGATTTTCTTTAAACCGTAAACCAAAATTGAAAGAAGTTTCTTGCATGTTTCTCTTTGTTATTCTTAATTCTATGGTTGTAAAGATTTTTTTTTTATTTGTTTGTTTAAATGCAGGAGTCCAACCTATACCTTCTCAGGGAGGAAAATTAGAAATAGCTGGCACTGTTGTTGGCCACTGGGCTGGGAGCAGACGTGGCCGGGGAAGCCGAGGGCCTTTCCCCCTACAGGTAGTTTCTGTTGGAGGACCAGCAAGAGGGTAAGTTCTGGCCATGCAAATGTTTTTTTTTTTTTTTTTTTCCTTTAAAAAAACCTCTTACTTGCTTTTTTCCATGTATGAATTTATTAATAATATTTGAATATCATTAAATACATTCTTCTTTAACATCATTCTTAACAGTTGCATAGGATTACATTATATAGCAGTGGCATTATTTAATTAACTAGGGGTCTTTTTTTTTTCACGTTTGGGAAAGTAGCATTTTTAAATTAAATGATTTTCAAGTTGAATGCATTTGATTTGAACAAAGCAAAACAAAAAAACATTGAGTCTTTGTAATAAGGTGCTTCTAATATACCATTTTTATATTACTTTAAATGTTGTATGTAAAAGATTTATGTATACTTACATTTGTCCATTTTTATTCATTTAGACGTCCTAGAGGAGTTATTTCTACCCCTGTGATTAGAACGTTTGGAAGAGGTGGAAGGTACTATGGGAGAGGTTACAAAAACCAGGGAACAATTCAGGTAATGTTATAACATACTGTTTGTACTGGTTCATTCTTAGGTGACCTCACTTTCCTGAGCTAGCACTCCTAGAATTTACATTCAGACAAAGTAGTTATTGGTGTACTTCTATAGCCATCAAGCATCTAATATTGTAACTCGCTCATACATGCTCAACATATGTAAATTTCTTCAAACCAAAACCATGCCCTTGTCATTTTTACTTAAGAGTGTATGGAGACAGAAGAACTAGATGCTAAGTACCCAGCTGTCACTACCAACCTTTCTAATCAGGGCCACAATAGGTGGACCCTGAAAGAATGCAAGAAAAATATGGAACAGACCCTCAAATTTCATTTAAAAAAAACACCAGTTTATTAGACTGGTTGAAACTGAAGGACTCCCCAAGACTGTTGCCCTGACATACTTCATCAAACCTTGAACTGAAACTGACTCCTGAGATCACTTGGTAGCTAAATAGCAAATTGGCTCAAAAAATGGTATCACTCATGAGTACTGTTTCTTTAAAAATATATATGAGACAAGATGGTCAGCAATTACTTTAAACCAAAGACAAGAATGTAAGGGAAACTGGATTAATGGAAACAGAGCAGTAAGAATGGAAATAATGAGAATGTTCACACTTTGTGAAGTATGGAACTAGACTAGTGGTTCTCTGAACAAATCAACCTGTGAGGAAACAAAGGCACATACCTATCTTAACTAAAGAGCATGCGTTTTCTTCTGCTTTGGATATACTTTGGGTGTATAATGTATTCATTATAGGACTTGAATCCTGAAGAATTTCTACTTGAGAAAAATCTTTATTTATTGTCTCACTTTTTGAATGATGGTATTTAATCAAAGTATATATTTTGTCCCATACTATACATATAAAGTAGGAGCTCTGGTAGCGTAGTGCCTAAGGCACTTGACTGTTAACCAGAAGGCTGGAGGTTCAAACCCACCAGCCACTCCTCGGAAGGAAGATTGGGCAATCTACTTCCATAGTGACACTGCCTCGGAAACCCAAGGAGAGATCGCTATGAGTTGGGTCCCGACTTAACAGCATATAACAACAACAGCATACATACATATAAAGGGAGCTCTGGTGGCATAGTACCTAAGGCATTTGACTGCTAACCAGAAGGCTGGCAGTTCAAACCCACCAACCACTCCTCATAAGGAAGGTTGGGCACCACACACTGGCATCAAGACATACTTATTATCACAGGAGTGGTCACTGTTTCTATTACTCTTCTGTGGCCAGAGATTGGGAAATATATATATACACACACACACGTACAAATAAGAGTTCTGTTTCTTCATACATACCTCACACAAGATAACATACTTTTGTTTTTTAACATAAAATACTTCAAGTCCATATTGATATTTCAAATTCAAGTTGAGGACTATAAAGCTTTTATTTGCCTCTTCTGTAGTGATACTGCCTCGGAAACCCAAGGAGGGCTCACTATGAGTCAGATCCAACTTGACGACAGTGAGTTTGGTTTGTTATACATATAAAATATTAAGAGTATGTTCTTAGGGCTCATATATTCATAACCATCATTTGGAAATTTAATTGGCAAAGAGAAAACAAAATTTCTATATTTACCAAGTGAACTTAACATCTTGGTAATCTTTTATTTTAATGAAATATGTTAAACACATCAAATACCATGACTAAGTACTTTCCTTGAAAGCAAGATCTAAGTTTTATTCTCTTTCTAGCACAATGTTTAGCAAGTAGTTGGTATTTAGTAAGTCTTTGCTTTCCTCTGAGCTACACTTTGACCTTGCTCAGCCCTTCACACAGAGACTCCATTTTAAGTTGAAAACAGTTTCACATTAAGTTTATGAGAAAGAAGAGAACACTGATCTTACTCTTCCTCCAACCGAAAGCCCGCTAGAGACCTCATTGTCATCCTTAAATATACTTAGGGGGCCTTTCCTGAGCTGGTTGTAGGGATTATGTCCACATTCCTTTAAAAAATTTATTTAATATAAAACACAGATGTAAAAACCTACAGAAAACAAATGTGTATAAGCTATATGGCAAAAAACTCATCCTCCAAATGATGGAAAAGAATGTTGCCACCCTCACCAAACATTCTTCCACATGCTGTATCCCAGTGTCAACCTCTTCCATCTTCCCAAAAGTAACCACTCTTGAAATCTTATACTGATCTCTTAGTCATCTCTTCTTTGTGTTTCTTTATAGTTCTGTCACTCAATTGTGAATCTCCACATACTGTAGTTGAGTTTTGTTCATTTTCTTCTGATATCTCTTTGAAGTCTCTTTTAATCTGTGAGTTTCCCTCCATCCTTTTCTTTTCCTTTCAGTTTATCTGTTGAAGGACCTGGGTGGTTCCATCTACAAACTTTTCTATTCTGGATTTTGCCAGTTGCACACTCATGGTTTAGCTCAGCATGTTCCTCTGATTTTCTTGCAAATTGGAGGCAGGATCTATATACTATGTTGGACACTGATTCGGTGAGACTGTAGTTAGTGGTGTACTAGTCTTCCATCAGGAGGCACACAATGTCTCATTTTTTCTTTTTATGATGTTAGTGTCTATTATTGCCTCAATGATACATCCATTAATTCATTGGAGATTGCAAACTGAAGAAATTCTAATTCCATAACTTACTAGACTGTTTTTATAAAGAGATGCTTCCCATTGCCTACTATAAGGTTACCAAGTGGTACTGTTCCTATAGAAAAGGCAAGATAAATGCATAATTCTTAAAGCTCATATTAGCCCAATTTGGTCAAATGAGATCCTCTTCAAGTTGCCTTCTGAGATCCCAGTAGTCTTTGATAGTAAAGGCCATTTTCCATAAAACCCCAGGTTTCTTTTAGTAGGAAATGGGATTTCAAGACCCCAAGACATACTTATTATCACAGGAGTGGTCAATGTTTCTATTACTCTTCTGTGGCCAGAGGTTGGGAGATGTATGTATATATATACACACACATGTACAAATAGAGTTCTGTTTCTTCCTACATAAATATTCACACACAACATAACATACTTTTGTTTTTTAATGTAAAATATCTCAAGTTCATATTGATGCTTCAAATTCAAGTTGAGGACTATAAAGCTTTTATTTCTCTCTTCTGTATTATATCTGTATGTCCTTTCTTTCATACCAAATCACCATTTCTGGACTTTTTCTGTGGACAGAGCTAAGAAGGCAAGACATGCATGTGTGCATGTGCATATATATACATATACGGTGCTTTTTTTTTTTTTTTTTTTTAAGTATCTCATGAGTTCATATACTTCCGGTTTAAATTTAGTAGTGTAGGATTTTTATTTAATCTGTATTATTTGTTCTTTCTTCCATTCTGAAGGACTCAGGGAATGATTATAAATTAAAATATCCTGTAACTAATAATTTTCTTTACTTACAGTACATACACAACAAGGTCAAAATAAGTATTAGTACTACCATCCCCAGTATAATTATTGTAAACGGTTATGAGAAAACTTTTGAATATACTGTCACTGTTCTCTTCTACAAGCCTTTGCATTTTTAAAAAATGTCCTTTCTCATTTTCCACTGATTCCATATTTGGAAATTTGCCTATTTGCTGAAAACACCTGGCTTTCATGGTAATTTGCAGACATGTGCATACAGAGAAAAGTGAACAATTCCCAGCTCAGGTCCAGCAAGACTGGTTTGGTATTCACAGGGACTTTATAGACCATAACTACCATGACTAACAAGAATTATTATGTTCATTATCTGAGCATATATCCATGGCATGCTATACTTTCCCTTTTAATGTCATTGAGTCTTAGTTCTAAAAATAACTGTTAATTCCCATCATTCCCATGGCACACTGAACCTATGTCTTTCTCAGGAAGGACTTACGGAAAACCATTTGTTTCCTTTAATAATTGTAAGCATTGGCTCACATTTAGTTATTTCTAGTGTCTTAAGTAATGTTTCATTCTTCTTATTGCATAAAGCATTTCTGTAAAGATGGATGATAATCTAATTTTCTTTTCCTTTGGAGTCATTTGCCTGAATATTTTAAAGTTTTTCCTTAAAAGTTTAGTAATTTTACTAGATTTTGGTTTGGCCTTGGATATTCTGGGTTGATACACTCAAGTACACAATGTGCTCTTTACAGATGTACTTTCAAATCTTACTTTATTTCAAAAACTTGTCTTCGGTTAATAGTTTTTAGTATTTGTTCTTTTGCTTGCTTTGTATTCGTTTTCTGGTACTCATGTTATTCCCATGTTGGTTCTATTTTGCCTGTCAATATTTTCCACACTCTTTTGATTCCTTTTTTATCTCTTTATTTCTACTTTTGAGATATAACTCACATACTGTAAAATTCACCGATTAAGAGGTTGTACCATTCATTGGCTTTTTATATATTTATAAGGCTATGCAACCATTACCACTAATTACAGAATTAATCATCAGCCCCAGAGGAAATCCTATACCCATTTAGTAGTCACCCCTGGTTTCTAGCAACCACTAATCTACTTTTTGTCTCTCTGGATTTACCTATTCTGTACATTTCATATAAATGGAATAATGCAAAACGTGGTCTGTTGTCACTGGCTTCTTTAACTTGGTGTAACCTTTTCAGGGTTTATCCATGTTGTAGAATGTATCAGCACTTCATTCTTTCCACTGTTTGTATGTTCCATATTTTATTGATTCATTCATCAATTTATGGACGTCTGAATAGTTTTTACCTTTTGACTGTTACAGTGCTTCTGTGAACATTGATTTGCAAGTTTTTGTGTGGACATATCCTTTCGTTTTTCTTGAGTACTTATCTAAGATTGGTATTGCTGGGAACTGCCAGACTGTTTTCTTCAGCAGCTGACCATTTTATAATCTTACCAGCAGTGTGTGAGAGTGCCAGTTTCTCCACATCCTCTCTAACATTTGTTTATTACAGCTGTTACTGTGGATGTGAAGTGATACCTCACTGTGGTTTTAATTTGCATTTCCCTGTCTTCATTTCTTTCTGGTTTTTAAAATTTTTCTTCATTTTCACCCTCTTTAGGATTTAAGGTATTGTATTCATTCTTGTGTTTCTTCTAGTTTAGTCTCCATTTCTGGAATGGTTCTTTTCTTTTTTATTTTGAATTCTTCCCTAAGTTCTTCTACCTCTTTTCTTTGTTTTTCTTAATTCGATTCATGTTGTTCTTTTATTCATATCATTTTGTATTCTTTGTATTAATATTCTAAATAGACATTTGAGTTGTTCTGATTTGGGACTGTCTTGAATAAAGAGTGAGTATTCTTTTCCATGTCATTTGTAGACATAAACACTTGTTTCTGTTAGGTCTACACTCAGACGTGGAATAGTTGGGTCATAGACAGTGTGCATGTTTAGCTTTAGAAGGCATTGTCAAACCTTTTCCAAAATGATTGTGCCAGTTTACATTTTCATGAACAATATAAGAGAGTCCTTTTTCACTTGCATATATTGTAATTATACAGTCTTCTGATCTGTGGGTTGCTATTTCACTCTTAATTTTAATGAAGCTCGACTTATCAATCTTTTCTTTTATAGTTAATGCTTTTTATATCCTGTTCAAGAAATATTTTCTATCTTCAGGTCACAAAGATAGGCACTTAATGTTTTCTTCTAGAAATGTGATGGGTTGATCCACCACAATTTAATTTTGAGATAGAGACAAGATTCTTTTATTATATGGATATCCAGTTGACTTAGCTAAGTTTATTGCAAAGATCATCCTTTCCTCATTGAAATGCAGTGACATTAGATGATCATATATCTTTGGTATGTTTTCTGCACGCTGGTAGCGTAGTACCTAAGGCACTTGACAGCTAACCAGAAGGCTGGTGGTTCAAACCCACCAGCCACTCCTCGGAAGGAAGATGGGGCAATCTACTTCTGTAGTAATACTGCCTTGGAAACCCAAGGAGGGGTCGCTATGAGTCGGGTCCGACATATAACAACAACAACAACAACAACATTCAATTCCACTGGCCCAGTTAACCTTTCTTGTGCCAGTACTACACTGTCTTAATTACTGACACTTTATAGTAAGTTTTGTCATCTGGTGTGTGTAAGCCCTTCAGCTTTGTCTTCAGTATTGCTTTTGCTGTACCATATCCTTTGCATTTACTTCCATACACAAAAGTCACCTTGTCAGCCTTTCCTCTATATTTTTTCTTGGTTATCCCCTCATTCTGTCACTTCACAGTTTTTCTCACTTTGACCGTTTTCTGCCCATTGCTGTGGCTCCCACTCTATTCCAGTCATCAACAGCTCATGCCTTTAGTGGCTCTCTGTTTCCTTTTTTTTCCTCTCTCCTGGCTCTACACTGTTTAATTCATTTTGTATGTCACTATTAGACTATTGACTTGTGTCATTGTCTCCCAGTCAAGAACCACAGCATTGAAAACCTAAACGCCTGACCTATATGGGATGTTTATAGGTAGGATCACTTGGCTCTCTTTCTTTAAAGAAAGAAAAAAAAAAAACCTCTTGCTAGGTGATTTTAATGCAGCCAGTTTGATGTTTGAGGATTGCTGCTCTATATTTTTTGAAGTAAGGAGATTTAACATTTGCATGTCACCAGGTATGTAACAGTTTTCAGTGTCAAACTTTATATCCATTATCTTTTTGTTTATAATAAAATCCTTTGCAGCCTGACTTATTACTGTTTTCAGAAATGGATGAACTGAGGCCAAGGAAGTAGTAGTAGCAGTGCTAGAATTCTCTTTGCTCTGCATGTATCTGTAGTGCCAAAGCTCTGGCCTCTTTCTTGCCCCTTACATATTTTGTACACTTGGGTGCCTTGTGGGCAACTTACTAATAGTACACCAAAACCACACATTGCCTGGTGTATGTAACATGCAACAGAAATCTTTGATTAACTCAGTGACTCAAATACAATTAAAGTAGTATTAATAGAGTAGAAGAAGCAATAGTTCATACTGTGCTTGTGGGTGCAAACAATGGTTGTGGCAGGAACTGCCTCACTGTGGCTAAGGCTGAAGGAGGGAACAGATTTTAGAGAGAGAGTTAATGTCTGTTTTCAAACAAATAAATCTGACGTTCTTTCTCATTCTTGCATCCCTCTATGGATGATTTGGTCAACAACCACATCTCCTTCTATGTCTTGTCCAGGAAGTGACTGTAAGGGAGGTTCCCCGCTCAGTCACCTTCTTACTACTCTTTAGTAAATGGGCCCGATTTTTTTTTCTTGCAACAAGCATCCATGCAATGGATACTATTATAGGTATTTATTTAGTTCTGTAAGTGTACTTCCCTGTGCTTGATTTCCCTGAGAGTGAGGGCTTTGAGGTTTAAACTAATACCATTGAAATTATTTTTCTACCCTGCTCTATTTTAATATTAATTATTTTCCCAAGGTTCCATAGTATAAATTATGCAGAAGTGTACATTAGTACTTCTGAACTCTAAAGTTGGAAATAGAATGAGAAGACATTGAGGGGAAATTGAGATCAGAGTTAAAATGTTTGATAGCTCCTGATACATAAGAAGTCATCCCTAAGGTGGAGTTAGCAAGATATAATTCCTCAGGGTCGAGCATGGAATGACCTTATTTTCACCAAAACAGATACCCTGCTTTTCAGAATAAGGACTAGAAGATGGTTTAAGCTGCCACCATAATTGCATTGAAAAGAGGATGGGACAAGGAGGTAGAAGTCTATAACCAACTTTACTTTCTGGGCTTCAATTTTCTCATCTAAAAAATGACAATTTGAAGGCAAAAATCATTAAGGTTTGTCTTCAGCAATGAGTCAGTCTGTGGTAGTGATTCTCAACCAAGGAGATTATGCCTGCCAGGGGACATTTGGTAATATCTGGAGACATTGTTGGTTGTAACATCTTAGGCCTTGGGAGAGATGAGGAATGCTACTGGCATCTAGTGGATACAGGCTAGGGAAGCTGCTGAACATCCTCCAAAGCACAGAACAGTCCCCACAACAAAGAATTATTAGGTCCAAAATATCAATAGTGCCAAGGTAAAAAAACTTTGGTCTGTTATAAAAGCAAACAAGATCTCAAACACTGTCCTTGTTGCTCACAGAGAAGGCCCTGTGAGGAAATACGCTGAGTTGGCCTCAAAATTCACTTTTTCCAGAGAATTATTTTTAAATCTGTTAAAAGGGATGATAAAGGCACCCATTCAGAAGGGAGATTTCACAAATATGAATGGTAATTATTAGTGCAGACTTGTTGATTGTTGAGATTACTCAAAAATTACTTTATTTGCTTTAATTCCTGTGTTGAGTGCTTCACACAAGCAGATGTTGGTCACTGTGTTCCCTTTTTGGGGAAGGGGGCAAGCTAAAATTTCAGAGTAGACTTACTGAGGGGCAGTTGTTATTTTAAATAGTTTGGTACAGTATAAAAAGATTAGATAGAGCTCAGTAAATTTGAGCCTCCTAGAACTTCATTTGCATTTTCAGGACATTAACTACAAAGCTGAGGAAAGGGATAATAGGAGGGTACTAACTGAAACAGTAGACACTTCTACCAATTGAAGATCAATCAGGGGCAAAGACAACATGAATTATAGTATGAATCAGAAACACAACTCTGTGCCTATATAAACACTTATATTTGCTCCAGAATATGTAGATGATATCATTAGGCCAAACTGGTGTTCTCTTTCCTAGTGATCAACAAAAGTTGCATTATCCTTTGTTTCCCTTTATCATAAACAGGGTAAACCTCCTTATGCTGCTTCAGCAGAAGAAGTGGCCAAAGAATTTAAGTCAAAATCAGGGGAGTCGAAGTCCTCTGCTGTGTCTTCAGATGGGTCCCTGGCTGAAAACGGAGTGATGGCTGAGGAGAAGCCGGCGTCCCAAATGAACGGGAGCACAGGAGGTGTCAGGGCTTGCACCCAGTCTGAAAGTGCCTTGAATAATGACTCTAAAATGTGCAATATAAATCCTCACTTAAATGCACTAAATACAGACAGTGTTTGCCATAAAGATGATACTCTTGAGGCAGCTGTCTTAAATAAAGAAGAGTAAACTTATTTTTTATAGAGGGTGAAGGATGTTGGAAGGGTAAGGATTTAGAAATATCTGGAAAGAAAGCCTACAGTTATGTACATTTTTTCCTTTCCGTAAGAGAAAAATGAGGACTTTGGAAATTCGGATCCCTCTTTGATATCAGAGATTTAAACAACACATTTTTTAGTTTTAACCAGTTGTAGTCAAAATGCTACAATAAAACAAAAAAGAAAGAAAGAAAATGAAGAGCATTTGACTCCCGCACTTAAAATGAAGTACACATAAAGTTTAAACTGGTTATGACAAAAGCCTATAGTGGTGTTTCTTGAACTATAAAGAAAAAAATTTTGGCAGTCTTTAAGTATATATAGCTTAAACTATAATTTTTAGCATTTGGCACCATATGTATGCCATTATATTTGATTTTTGCGTTACTGTTTCACAATAAAGCTTTGTTTAAGGCTTTGATTTTATGATTATGGAAAAAATAAGGCACAACCACAGTTTTTCTTTCTTTCTTAAATTTCATCACTGTTGATGTGGTTCTTTTGTGTTTAAAAAAAAAAAGTGCAACTATCAAAACTAAAAAATTATAGAGTAATATTGCCGTTCTGCTGATTTTAAATATACAGTACATCATACATACTTTACAAGCAAGATAAATGGAGATAAAGTTGAAATCATAGAAGATGCAAATGACCTTTCAAAATCAACACAATGTGTTCTGAAACTTTTTGTGACTAATACCATGCATCTGTGATCAATGAACTATGTGGTTTTGAATCGGACGTAGACCATTAGTACTACTACTTGAGCTAAACTTCTGCATGGTTCATAATTTTTAAAGTGTGTAGTTAATATTATGCATGTTCTTGTCCTTTCTTCCATTCTTACAAATATGTGCCCATTTGCAAAACAAAAAGCTAATAATCAGTAATAGTCCTATAAAAGATGTTAACTATGTTTAGTCATTGACTGATCTTGCTCTAACCTTAAAATTTTGTGATTATTGCCCTCTGTTGCATTTATTCTAAAACCCCCCCAAAAAATTATCTAGCTGTTTTGAATATCAACATTACCCTGGTGTATTCACTGCTGTATGCATTATTGTTCTTTGTTGCTGTTTTATGCCTTCATATTAGCAAAATATGAAATTCTGTGAAGAAAAAAAACCTTTGATCTTTTAAAAAAAAAAAAAAAAAACCTACTCCCCCCTACTGTAGCAAGAAACAAATTGCTTGTTCTTGAGAACTTTCCCATCAAGAATTTAGTAGAAGCAGGTATACTTATATCATTTTGATGTTTTTGTTAATGTTTCCAAACAATGTACTTTGAAATCAGAATCACTTCTTATTCGTTTTCATATAATTCTCCTGATGCTCTTCATCACACATTAGTGATCAGAAATGAGGTGTAATTCCCCAATCCCTGCCCGCAAGAGCTAAATAGGAACTTACTGTAAGTTGAAGGGAGTTTTGCCCTAACTCATGGATTGTGCAAGAATGAACTGCTGTTGGGTTTGATTGATCGTAGATGGATTGTGGTGTGGTGTATTTGAAGGCTATTGAATGCAACTTACAATGCTTAATAAAAATCTTTATTCTTTTAGTATAAGGTATAGTGTGGCTTTTAATTATAAAAATGTGCATTTTACTGCAGTTTAATACAAATTGAAACAGCTACTTAATAGCTTGGTCCGATAACGAGAATTTAGAAGTATTTTGCCCTTTTAAAGTATTTGTCAGGTTTCTAGAGCTAAAGAAAAATTACTACATTCTTAACATGAAAATGATTCTAACACTTATGTTTGAGTTTCATATTTAATTTTAATGCAACCAAAGGGATAGAAGGACATTCTCTTAGAATTAGAAAAAGAAATTTTACAAAAAACTCTGAAGGAGAAATAAATTTCATCCTGATAAAACCATGTTTTAAAAATCAGTATTTCATGTGTAACCTTTTTTTCATGTCATTAATTTTGACTTAAAGCTCTTCCCTGCAACTGATGTGAAATACGGCTTTATTTGTGTTGCCTAATTCTAGAAACCCCATAAATAGTACCACTGGATTCTGTTACCTTGATTTGTAGGCTCCCTTGTCAGTGGCAAATGCAGGGTGTGCACATGACTATGAACGAGGCCTTGCAGACATGGCCCACCCCAGGGGAATAGTGCTGAGCTCATCTATTCCAGAACCTACTGCCAGCTAGTCAATTCCGACTCACAGCAACTCCCATTGGGTTTCCAAGACTCTAAATCTTTACAGTAGTAGATTGCCTCATCTTCCTCCCACAGAGCAGCTGGTGGGTTTGAACCTCTGAGCTTCCTATTACCAGCCAAATGCCTTACCCACTATACCACCAGAGTTCCTTTATCTGTTCTAAAAGTCATCTAAAATTGAGAAGATTGGAACCACCATGCCTTCACTGCTTCCTTGTCTAGAGCTAGACATGGAACTATAAAGGAGTGGGCTTTGACTGGAGAAGGAAGGTTAGGGCAACTCCAAGAGTGAAGTGAAAGATGAAAGGATATTTGTTGCCTCAACAATAATTAGGAAAGAGTCTCAGGAATAGCCAGTGATATGCCAACGGAGGCTTGCCACCACTGGTTGCATTTACCTGACAGCCTGCATGGGCCATCAAGGGCAGCTCACAGACTCCTTGCACAGAATAAGTAGCACTAGGGGTATATGATGCAGGTGCCTGTTGTCTTAGTGTTTATTTGGGAGTGTGTTGTCATGCTAGGGAGCCCAACTGATTTTAAAACTAGTCGTCACCCATCACATCTGTCCACAGACCACCTGTCTGCTCTGTATTGTGTTAAGTGCTGTATGTGCTTTCTCCTTTACTACTCATCGCAGCCATGGTCGTCTTTTCCCCTTCTCATGTGTTCCTTGCCAGCGTGGAGCTGGCAGAGATGCTCTTGCCTAGCTGATCATGAAACCAGTGTTCGGAACCACAAAGAAATCCCCTTAGAATTCTCATAAACCACCAGGTTGTGCTCTGGGGACAGGCAAAGAGACCTGGATGAGACAGCTGGCCCTGCCCAGCTTTGGGCCACTAAGATAGGTAGGGGAGCAGGCTTGCTCTGAACACAGAAAAAATGGAGGCACAACGAACACTGTGGGCAGTAGGACATGTCTTCGGCTGGGCTGGAGACCTGCTTAGGGTGCCATACTAAAACCCCACAGGCTGCTCTGGAGTGGACTGAATACTCTTCAAGGCAGGGTATTTCATCTAGACCATGAAAAACAAAATCCTGAAGGCCTAACTCCACTTCTTAGGAGTCCCATTCTAGAGTGACCAAAATGTCTCTGTCACTCGTACTCAGTGTTGGGTAAGGTAAATACTGCCACATTTGGCCCCTTGTCTCCCATTTCTAGGCTTAATAAAGACTTTGGACTTTGCCCTCCCTTCTGTTAATATATACCTTTAAAGGTAGGATGTAGTAGCATTGATTGAGATTACCTCTCTCAATTACCTTTCAGGCTTCATATTTTTTTCATTATTGCCAGTGTCATTCTCAAAAGGCATACAGACAAAAATTACCCTTTATTGAGGGCTAATGTGCCATGCAATGGATAAGTGTGTCACCAAATCCCATTTCTGAATCCTTTTACCCCACCCAGAAATGAGCCCATTACATGTGAGCATACTTTGAGCCTCTGGGCTTGTGGACTGGTTAAGCTTCTTGGGTGGGGTCTGAAGGGTGAATCACACCTAGCACTGACTGAGCCATTTCCTTTTATCTTTGGTGAAACTCCCTAGACCTGTGTGGAGATAGCAGCTCACTGTACAGGATGTGCTGTAGAATTTTAGAGGAGGAAAACAACCATTCCTTCTTTTTTTTTTTTAGTGTGGTTACTTCCATTCAGGTACTTCCAAAATGGTAGAGTTTTGCAATTTCTTGAAATAACCTCTGATATAGATGTGCCAGAGGTATTTTTTCACTGGTTTCAGAAGAAAGCAAAGTGTGATACAGTTCACATCTTTTAAATGTATATTTGCCCAGTGCACTTGTTAAGGTGAACTGAAGGAATCCTGTTTTCAAAAGAAAATGTACATTTTGACAAAATTACACATACATTCTCTGATTGTGTTAACAAAGTATTGTTGCTGCCATTCTGTTACATGAAGTTATAAGATTGCCACCTTTTTGCATTTTCACTAGATTTACAAGACATGAATGTTACTCAGCACTTTGTGTCATTTGAAATGCTATGTGCCATTAAGTTCCTTTTAGCTAAATGTTTATTTAAACTATGCACTGCTGAATTTTGCATGGTATAATCTTGTTTTATTGTAGTTTTTCAACATACACTTGATTTACACGGTTGGGAGAGACACACATGCATTCTCTGATGGAGTGTGGTTACTGCCATTCAGGTACTTCCATACAATAGAGTTTTTTTTTAATGTATGCTAATGAGTCCCAAAGTCACTTTAGGGCTCCCAACCTGCATTTTCTTTCTTTTCTTTTCTTTTTTTTTTTTGATTGTGATTTGGGTGAAGATTTACAGAGCAGATTCACTTTCCATACAGCAGTTCACATGCACTTTGTCCCATGAAATTGACCACAGTTTACCACAATGCAACAGCAACCATTCCTTCTTGTGCCTCTTTTTCCCATCCCTAAACTCTGCTCTGGTAAACCACTTTGGTTTCCCTAACCATTTTTCACTCATGGGGTTTTGAGCACTGCCCTCCCTAGTACTTGGAGGTAAATGCACCTCTTGAAAGATGGAGCCGCTGGTGTGACACCCTCCTGTCCCTGTGGTCTGCCTCAATGTCCATAGTTGACAGTGTCCACATGATCAAGAACTGCTGCGTGTTACCAGAAGAACTACATGGTACACGGCCACCAATGCCAACTGCTTGGAAGGGGGGGGCGGGGGAAACTGCTGAGTGTCTCAAGCACCTGCTATGCCTTTGACCCACATGATGGGAAAGCAGTGGGCAGCCAGGAAGAGTTTTACAATTTACAAAGATCACATTCCAGGAAGGACTGGTCAAAAAGCTGATGATTTCTGCAAGGAGAGCAGGTTTAATTCAATACTAAATCCAGACACCTGTCATGTGTCCCACAGAGGAGGACTGTGTTTCTAACACCACTGACCTCTACCAGGTGCCAGTAGTGCTAATCTAAATTACCTCACATGCTTCCATATTTTCTCTTGGGGCAGGCCACTCTCCTTGAGAACCAGCAAACTAATCAGTAGCCCTTTGGCTTGGAGAGGGAAGAGGGAATGGGTTTTTGGATAATAAAGTCCCAGCAGAGTGAAACAGGGACTTAGAGGCTGCCTCCCTTTGTCCTCTTCTGCAAAAAAAAAAACATGTTCCCTCCACAGGGCTCACATAGCACTCAGACAGCTTGAAATGATAACAGGTGAGGCACTTATGCCAGACAAGAGCAGAATGTTTAATAGTGAGGACCAGGCCAGGGACCCAGGCCTTCCATCTCCAAGTCCAATCTTCAGTGCAGCTCCTTGAGTCCTGTGCAGTGGGGTCCTAGTTAGGGAGGAGAGAGGAAAGGCAAGAAGGGCCTGGAGGCACCAGGTGACCATCAGGCTACAACAGGAGGCAGGAGGCACCTTGGTCATTCTCCCCACATCACTAGAATGGCAGGGATGGCCTGAGGGGTCTTCCTAAAATAAACCAAGGGACAAGTGGTTGGGATTGGGAGCTGGACTCTGATGCCAGCCTTGCTCCTGAGAGTTCTGTGTGTCCTTGGGCAATTACTCTTTCCCAGGCTGACCACTTTTCTTTTTAAAAATCACACTCTTTCCCTGTCACAGCCCACTTGTGCAGAGGCCTGGATTCACTCAAGATTCAGCTCCATCCATAACCCACCATCATGGCTGCTGCTGCTGGATGTGTAATGGACATTAATACTCCTTTACAAGAGGGGCTGAAGACAGCCCTCATCTGTGATGGCCTAGCATGTGGAATTCACAAAGCTGCCAAATACTTAGACAAGCACCAAGCCCATCTTTGTGTGCTTACATCCAACTGGGATGAGCCTATGTATGTCAAGCTATAGAGGACCTTTGTGCTGAACACCAAGTCAACCTAACTGGCTTCAAGAAACTAGGGGAGTGGGTAGGCCTCTGTGAAATTGACAGAGGCAAAGCCCCATAAAGTGGTTGGTTGCAGTTGTTTGGTTGTTAAAAGACTATAGCAAAGAATCTCAGGTCAAGGATATCATTGAATAATATTTCAAATGCAAGAAATTGACAAATAAAAAGCTTGGCTCTCAAAAACATTGCTTTTATTTTTTAAATTTCAAAATGAGTATGTGTTTATTATGGTAAGTTTAAAAAAACACAAGCACAAAGGAAAAGGAAAATCACCAGTCACTCCATCCTAAAATGCCTGCTATTAGCAATTGGTCTTTGTCTTTCTTTTCCAATGTAATACGTGTGTGTGTGTTGTTTTTCAAAAAATAATCATGCTGCACATGTTTTGTCACCTTTTTTCTCATAGGATCATTTCACAAGTATCTTTCCCTGTCATTACATATTCTGCCATAGACATGCACTCCATGAATGCCAAGCCATTTAGTACATGTCGTACCACTGTTGCTGAACACTTGGATTTACTCAGTCTTACAAATGGAGCAGGTCAGACACCATTCTAAGTCCCAAGTGATGGTGTAGACAGTCACAGACCCTGCCTTTGCAGCATTTACATTTTAGTCAGGGAGAAAGACAATATACACGTACATAAATAATATTTTAGACAAGAAAATGAAGGGAACAAAGTGGGGTAATGGCAGAGTACACTGTGCTGGGCTAGGGCAGTGGCCAGGGAGGGCTCTGGGAAGGTGCATCCTGGTTGAGACTAGCAATGAGAAGGTCAAGAAAGCAGGCTCAGACTACATGGAGGCACTGAGAGGTAGTCTATGTATCTGGGAGTGGAGATAAACAGCCAGGCAGAGCACCTTTGTGCAATGGTCCCCACTGAAGGCTTTCCTGCAAATGCAAGGTTGGCTTAAGCAGAAGGGCAATAGGGTCCTCCCAGTTTTCCTAAATGAAGGGCTGAGCACCCCAGGGTCATTTCTGATCAGCACTTCATTAGAACACTCCTGTGGAGACTTACTGGGTAAGGAAGATAAAGATTGAACTCACAGCGACTATGTCCAGTAGAATAAAACACCGCCCAGTCCTGCGCCATCCTCAGATTTGTTGCTGTCCTAATTGTTGGCAGCCACCATGTCGATCCATCTCATTGAGGGCCTTCCCTTTTTTTGCTGATTCTCTAATAAGCATGATATCCTTCTCCAGGGACTGGTCTCTTCTTAATAACATGACCAAAGTACAAGAGACAAAGTCTGATGATTTCCTGCTTCTAAGGAGCATTCTGGCTCTTCCAAAACAAATTTGTTCCTTTTCTGGCAGTACATGGTATATTCACTATTCTTCACCAGTTCCACAATTCAAATGCATCAGTTCTTCTGTGTCTTATTTATTCATTGTCCAGCTCTCACATGCATGTGAGCGTACTGAAAATACCATGGCTTGGGGCAGACACACCTTAGTTTTCAAAGTGACGTATTTCTTCTTAAACACTTTAAAGAGGCCTTTGCAGATTTGCCCAAAGCAATATGCCTTTTGATTTCTTGACTGCTGCTTCCATGGGCATTGATTGTGGATTCAAGGAAAATGAAATCCTTGACAACTTCAATCTTTTCTCCATTTAACATGATGTTGCTTATTAGTTCTGTTGTGAGGATATTTGTTTTCTTGATGTTGAGGTATAATCCACACCAAAGTTTTTGATCTTCATCAGTAAGTGCTTCAAGTCTTTTTCACTTTCAGCAAGCAAGGCTGTGTCATCTGCCTATTGCAGGTTGTTAACGAGTCTTCCTCCAATCCTGATGCTGCGTTCTTCACATAGTCCAGCTTCTCTGATTATTTACTCAGCATACAGACTGAATAAGTATGATGAAAGGATAAAACCCTCTTGTATACCTTTCCTGATTTTAAACTATGCAGTATCCCCTTGTTTCGTTCGAATGACTGCCTCTTGGTCTATGTCACAGATTCCTTGTGAGCACAATTAAGTCTTCCAGAATTCCCATTCTTCACAGTAGTTTTCCATATTTTGTTATGATCCACACAGTTGAATGCCTTTCCATAATCATCAAAATACAGGTAAACATCTTTCTAATATTCTTTGCTTTCAGCCAAAATCCATCTGACATCAGCAATGATATCCCTCATTCCACGACCTCCTCTGAATGCAGCTTGAATTTCTGGCAGTTCCCTGTCAATGTACTGCTGCAACCATTTTTAATTATCTTCAGCCAAATTTTACTTGAGTGTGATATTAATGGTATTGCTTGATTACTTCTTCATTCTGTTGAATCACCTTTTTTTTTTTTTGGAATGGATACAAATAAAGATCTCTTCCAGTCAGTTGTCCAAGTAGCTGTCCTCCAAATTTCTTGTCATAAACGAATGAGCACTTTCAGCACTGCATCCATTTGTTGAAACATCTCATGGAAATTCCTGGAGCCTTGTTTTTTGCCAATTCCTTCAGTGCAGCTTCAACTTCTTCCTTCGATACCATTGGTTCTTCATTATATGCTACCTCCTGAAATGGTTGAACAGTGACCACTTCTTTTTAGTACAATGACTGTTTTTCCATCTCCTTTTGATGCTTCTTGAATCGTTCAATATTTTGCCCATAGAATCCTTCAGTATTGCAGCTCAAGGCTTTGAATTTTTTCTTCAGTTCTTTCAGTTTGAGAAATGCCGAGCATGTTCTTCCCTTTTGATTTTCTAACTCCAGGTCTTTGCATATTTCATTGCAATATTTTACTTTGTCTTCTGGAGCTGCGCTTTAAAATCTTTTCAGCTCTTTTACTTTATCATTTCTTCTATTCACTTCAGTTACTCTCAATTCAAAAGCAAGGTTTCAGAGTCTCTTCTGACATCCATTTAGATCTTCTCTTTCTTTCCTATCTTTTTAATGACCTTTTGCTTTCTTCACATATGATGTCCTTGATGTCATCCCACAACTCATCTCCTCTTCTGTCATTGGTGTTCAATGCATCAAATCTATTCTTGGGATGGTCTCTAAAATAAGGTGGGCTATACTCCAGGATGTACTTTGGCTTTCATGAACTTGTAACATTTTTCTTCACTTTAATTTATACTTGCATATGAGCAGTTTATGATCTGTTCCACAGTTGACCCCTGTCCTTGTTCTGACTGATGATATTGAGCTTTTCCATTGCCTCATTCCACAGAGCTCCTTCAGTTTTGTGATCTATGTCTGTTTCTTCATCTTTCAATTGACAGAGAAATTCTAATGTCCCTCATGGCTTTTTTTTTTTTTTTTTATGATTTCCAAAACAGACCATAGCAAGATGCTTAGAGTTTAAGTCTTCATTATCTGTCATCATCCATGTCATCATCTGCTGGGTAGTAGGAGTGTAGGCTCAGGTCCTCCCCCACTCCCACAACACACACACACCTTCAGGCTCTTCCTAAAAGCTGCCTTCCCTCAGGGACCTGCTTGGGCAGGCTGTGTGCACTTGGCCTCCCAGACACCAGATCGTCACCCCCAGGAGCTTCCTCCCACCTCAAAGCAATTGTGTTCTTGCCCATCATGGCGCAGAGATTAGGGTACACATTCTTTCATTATGGAGGACACCTGTAGGAATAGCTCTACATCATTTTTATTCTATTCTCAATTCTCCTGAAGGACATCATGGTTGGTAAAATAGAAGGTCAATGAAAACAAAGGAAACCATTCATGGGATGGATTGACACAATACGGACAATGGGCTCAAACATACCAAAGATCATGGAGGTGTAGTAATGGGCAACTGTTTTGTCTGTTACATGAAACTTACACCATAAGTGACAGGTGACTCGGCAACTAACAACAATTCTATCGAGTCCTGCACTGCATAAATTTATTGCTGGCCCCCATTACATCTTCAGGGAATAGTTTGTTACTTAGCTTGTCATTTTGTGGAGTGACTCTTGCAGAGGCCTCACCTGCTGCAGTCTGTCCACTACCTCCCTCCATGCTGCTCTTGGATCTCCTCATGTGTCCATTCATGCATTTAGAAACAGCAGGTAAAGCGATACTCCATGCCCTGTTACTTCCCTGACAGCACAGGCTGTTCTTGACCCTGGGGCCTGTAGCCTGGAGCAGCTTCATTGTGTCTCCTTCCTCAAAAGTGAAGCTGGTGTGCTGTGCATCTCTGAACCTACAGCAGGCCCACCACCAGATCCCTGGTAGGTGTGACTTAGCTCCAAGCTACGCACTTTCTTTGACACCCAGAACAGTGATAGAACAGGCCCTGGCTGACCAGAACATAGAGGATTCTGTCTGGAATGGATTCCCCCGGAGAAATAGCTCTGATCCTGCCTCTCTGTGGAGCAGAGGGTGAGTTTCAGGCTGAGAGGCTTGTCTTCATTTGATACCTGACAAAGGGGCTACAGTGGACCCTACACAACTATCCCAAAAACTGTGCATCTGGAAACAAGGACTCCAGATATCCCTTGCACACAGTGATTCATGGCTATTCATCTATCTGTTCTATCCACAGAAGGTCTACCATGGGCAGGCACTGTGCTTGTTGCTGCTGAGGACACAGAGACGAACAAAATAGAGTCTCCCCTGCACTGAGGATCTTCACCCTAGGACAGAAAGACATATAAGTACAAATGCATACACACAAAAAAAAAAATTAATCCAAGTAAAAATGTAACTACAATTATAAGTTATATGAAGGAAAAGTACAGAAGAAATGAGGAAATCAACATGGGTAGGGAATGAGGAAGGTGTTGAAGGAAAGTCTCAGCCCTGAAAGATAGGTCTGGGTAGCCTTGTGAGGTGTGCCCAGCACAGTGCCCGGCAATCAACCCCATCAGCTTGTGAAGCAAATGGCAGAGTGGAGCCCCTCCTGGCATTTGCACATGTCCACCCTACAGACTGATCCCTCAGCATGAGTCATTGAGAGAGTCACCCTCATCTTGTTTGACCCTGACTTATGCATTATTGGGAGCTCTGGTAGCATAGTGCCTAAGGCATTTGACTGCTAACCAGAAGACTGGCAGTTCAAACCCACCTCTGACTCAACAGCAGTGAGTTTGGTTTGATGCATTATTAATGGCACACTTTTTACACTCAGAATTGTCCCAGTTTGGATGGTAAAGTATCTGGTCACCAGCTCTGGGGCTCTTGTCTACAAAATCACTGTATGCAAACATCAAAGACCCCCTGGAGATGTCAACAACAATGGCACACTTGCATCTCAATCAGATAAACATGAGTTTAGGAAGGTCCCCGTGAGATGTGGTGCATTCTGATAGGTTCTGGATCAGATCAGCTTGGGCCATCTCTTAAAGCTGCCTCTCCACCTGCCAAATGAATCCATCTGTCACAAAAGCACAGGGACCACACCAGGATCTCCTCTTTGACATCTCCCACCAAAGTAACGGGCATTTCTACAGCAGACCAATCAATCTCCATTTTAATAGCAGTTTCTCCACCTAGAATGCCTTGTTACATACCAGGTGTGCATTCATCCCACCCCCACCCCAACACACACACACACACCCTCACTCCATGGTGAACAACCACCTTTAGGGACTTCATGAACTTTCTACAAAAGATCAGAGCTGGCTCTGTGTGGTGGTGTTTCCCTTGCCAATTCCAGGAGGCTCCACAGAAAGAACCAAATGAAGTCACATGATGCCCCATTCCTGTCCCTTGAGTCACAACTGGCTGCCTCCAACCAGGTCATTATCCTTTGCACCTCTCTGCCCTCTCTGCTCCCCACAATGACCCCCTGTGACACAAGGTCTCTGGTGCTGGGAGATGGGCCCACAGACCCCATTCCAGAAACCACAGGAATAGCACTGCTTTAAGAGATGGGAGGCTGTGAGATCCTTGCTCCTGTGCCCTCTCCAAAATGTAGGGTCCATTTATTTAAGCTTATGAAATTTGATTTAGTGATTTATTCATTACCTTTTTAAAGTTATCTGCTTTTTCATCAATTCATTCATTCAACCAGGCTTTCTTCCCTCTCTTTTCTCCCTACCCATCCACCATTGCATGCTTCATGCCCATATCACCTTATTTCCTTGTAGCATTTACGATGATTTTAAATTTTATTATTCAGGAATCTGTGTCTTACTCTGGCGTATGAGCTCCCAGGAGTTGGAATGTGTCTGCCTTATTCACCAGCATCTGGCCTTCAGCACACTCTGTTGAATGAATGAGTGTATGGGTGTATGAGTGAATAAGCAAGTGTTGGAACATATGTGTTTCCCAAATGGGTATAAGGTAAAGAGTCACATCTGTGTTCTTGAGGCTTACAGCAAAGTGTGAGTCTCCTGTTGACTTTCAAAAGTGGGGGCAGTTGTGAGTCCACTTGCTTTACACCTGCAGCATGCCAGGCCACTGGGGGGCCTGAAGTGGGGTCTGCGTGCTTACAGACCAGTGAACATGGAATTTAAGCTCACCTCAAGGAATGAAGAGACCTTGTCCAGCAGATGTTGAGACAAAGTCAGCCCAGCAGAAAAAGCCCCCTTCAGCATGAGATTGGGGCTAGGAGAATTGCATGACATGGTGAGCCAGAGATAAGGCCATAGTTGGCCTGGTGTCTGAACTTCCTTGGCTACTGCCCTGCTTTCTGGGTCTTTTCTCCTCTGAGGGCCAGATATGAGAAAGTTCACTTACTCTGTGGGCCCTCAGGCCTCCAGGTTTCTGTCCCCTGGTCCCTGTCTGGTGGTGGTGGGGAGGTGTCCTGACCACCCTTTGTTGTCTGTCCCATGACAGCCTTCCACTTGGTCCATGAGAAGAGAAACTCCACAACTGCAGAGACTCTGCCAAGGCCTCAGCCATAGGACACTACTTGACATACACAGGTGCTCAACAATATCTGTTAAGTAAAAATGAGTAAGGGAAGGAGGGAGATAGAAGGTTAGAAGGAAGCAGAGAAATGAAAGGCATTCTGTTCGGTGGTAATATTGGAATCATGAGAAGAAGTCAGAAAAGAGTGGGGAGCCCTGCTCTATCCTATCTAATTCTATTGATAGCTACTGAAGGTGTTTGAATAACATGGCAGACTTTCAGCATCATGCACAGGAGGAGGTACAGGTGGCTGTGGCTGGAGGCAGGAGGCTCATCTGAGGGCAGAAGTGGGATTTGGGTAGGCAGGGTGAACAGAGAAGCACCACAGAGGTCAGCCCATATCTGACCTGGATGGGAGGGTGGATGGGCTTTCCCAGATGTGTCCATGGTACCCCGGGAGATGGCCAGGTGGGTAGCACAGGTCCAGATCTGGGAGAAATGTGGTTCCTCACTTGCTACTCCCTCTTACCAGCCTGCTGAACCCTCCAGCTAGGCATTTATTTAACTTCTTTAAGCTTCAGTTTTCACTTCTGTAAAATGGCACAGTAATGCCTCCCTAACAGCATCAGTGCTAGTGTTGAGTGTGTAATTATAGCTATCATGACCTAGGTAATATGCTAAGTACTTTACAAATATCTAGTTTAGCACTTGTAAAGCCTTATAAAGAACTAGTAAGCCTGGGTAACTATTATCGTTATTTAGGAACAAGGAAATAGAAGTATTAGGAGATAGAGGACTGCCCAAGGTGACAGGAGAGCCTGGACTTGTTGTTATTAGCATAGCCTGGACTTGCCAGAGCTACTTTCTAGTTCAGTGAACAACAAATCTGACAATTAGACCCTGCTCAATTGATTTAGTGTTGCTATAAGGGGAAAGATGAAGTACCCACCTTAGCACTGGCCCTCTGCCCCTAATTTCAGACTCTAATCTAACCCTCTGGCTCTTGGCAGAGCATGACATATTTATCTGCACTAATTCACACCAAGGAGTTTGTTGTTGTTGTTGTTAGGTGCCGAGTTGTCTCCGACTCACAGCGACCTCATGTACAGCAGAACGAAACACTGCCTAGTCCTGGGCTAGCCCCACGATCCTTGCTATACACTGAGCCCATCATTGCAGCCACTATGTCAGACCATCTTGTTGAGAGCTTTCCCCTTTTTTGTTGCCCCTCCACTTCGCCAAGCATGATAGCCTTCTCCAGGGAATGGTCCCTTCTTACAACATGACCAAAGTAGGTGACATAATGGCTTAATCTCCAATTCCTTCCCCAAAACCTTTGTGTGTAAAGAAGCATCACCAGGAGGGTGACAACTGGAATTAATGCAAAAAACAACTTAACAACAACAACAAAAAAAGCACCAAACCAAATTCACTGCTGTCAAGTGGGATCCGACTCACAGCGATCCTTCCTTGGGTTTCCCAGGCAGTATCACTATGGAAAATTAATGTAGGAAGGCCTTATACTCCTGGATGGACAGCATCTGGAGGACTGAGAGCTGTATGGTAGGGATCTCACCCCAGTCCCATCCTCCATTTCCTGCTTTTTTCCCCACCTTCATCTTCCTCATGCAAGACCCTCCCAGTAGACATTGCCCTGAGCTGGCTGGGGGCTTGCTGGGGGTGGTTGCCAAATACAAGAGGGCAGATTCTGACTCAATAAGAAGGCAGACTGTCACTTAGCTGCCTGCCCCTTTGAAGGGGGTAAAAACCAAAAAAAAAAAAAAAAAACTCACTTCCAGCAAGTCAGTTCCAACTCATACCAACCCCCACTGGGTTTCCAAGGCTGTAAATCTTTACGGAAGAAGACTGCCCCATCTTTCTTCCAGGGAGCAGCGGTTGGGTTCAAACCACCACCTTAATTGGTTAGCAGCTGAATGATTTCACCACACCTCCAGAGCTCCTTTGGAGAGGGTCGCTGCAGGCCAAAGCAATGTAACCACAGAACTGCTCCAGTCAAGGATCCTGGGAGGTGTGGCTGCACCATGTGGTCTCCAAAGGCTTTTCTTGCTTCCATGACAGTCTGGAATTCTATGTCTGTGCTTACTGGTACACCTCAGTATTATGCAGATTTTGCTAATGGAGGATGGGGAAAGTGAGAATAAGGCAAAGCACAGGTCAGAGGGGCAGGTTGCTACTGAGAGTTAGCACCCCTGGTGCCTCTGAAGCGGTAGCCAGCCAGTACTGAGTCCCAAAGGATGCAGCAGCTTTGGGAGAAGGCCTAAATGAGATCCCTAAAAGCTGGGGTCCTCCCCCTACACTAAAGTTTAGACCATCAGGCGGCAGATGCCATTGCGCAGCACCTCCTCTTCCCTCCTTCCCGCTCTCACCATTATTGCCACCAGCCGGGACGCCGTTCTCTGATAGAATGTAGGTCCGGGGCCTGCTTTCCTCCTCACCTTTAGGTCACCTGAGGTCTCTAACCAACGTTCCTGGTCGGATCTAAGGAGCTCTGGAGAGACTCAAATTCCAAAGACTCTCTTTCTCTTCTTTACCAAGCGAACCTGGGGAAAGCGCGCTCCCTGGGGGGCTCTGGTTCTGGTCTTCACCTGTCCGCGTTGAGCATCTGAGAGTCCGCTGGAAGCCCAGGTTGCAGCACCCAGGAGGTGACTACCTTGGAGGAGGGTCCTGTAAGGAAGGACCGGCCCTCTGAAGCAAGGAAGAAACGAGAAACGTTGAAGTTGTTTTAGAGACAGAAACTTGGGAAGATAGGAGGAAAGGAGGCAGCAAGACGCTGGGCAAGGGAATCCCCCTGATTACCCCTTGTCCACCGTAGGTCGCAAGTCCAGCCCCGATAAAGTTAGAGCCCAGGATAGTTCTGGGTTGGGTGGCCGAACCAGAGCGTCCCGCCACGCATCCCGAGCCGGGGCTCGCGGCCCACCTTTTCTGCCGCTCCGCGGGCTCCGGCGGCCGCCGCGGCCGCTTCTCGCCTGCGCGCTCTGCCCGCTCTGCAGCCCGACCTTGGAGCAGCGCGGGCCTGGGCCGGAGCGGAACCGGGGAGCTCCGGGCGGGGCGCGGAGGCG
>NW_006922194.1:658606-690378 GCF_000298275.1 Orycteropus afer afer
GCGCGGCGCAGCTAACATGGCGACGGTGCCTGTGTACTGCATCTGCCGGCTCCCCTACGACGTTACCCGCTTCATGATCGAGTGCGACGCCTGCAAGGACTGGTTCCACGGCAGGTGAGCGCGCGGCCCGACGTCTCCGCTCCAGCAGCCCGCCGCATTGTCCGCCGCCGGGCCCGGCCCGCCGCGACTCGCGCGGACCAGCCCCTAGTCCCCGGGCCGTTGCGTCTGACCCACAGGCCCTGCCCGCAGATGCGAGCGATGGCAGTATCTGCCGGTCCCTGGGCTTCTAGGACGTATTTTGGGAGTCTTCGGAGGTTGATGAGGCCGTTGCCCCGGGCCGCGCACCCTTTTGTGCCCAGGGCGGGGGCGCTGGGCCCAGGTGCTGGGCTTTCCACTCAGGCATTCCGGGCGGCAGGCGACCCTTGCCGGCCGCGCACAAAAGCCGAGGCCCGGCCGACAGGGGAGGTGGGGGGCGAGCCAGGGGGCCGCTCCGCGCCTAGAGGCCAGCCCAGGCCGCGCTGCTGGGGCCGCTGCACAGGGACGGCGCCCCAGTCTAAGTTGAGGGCGTCGCGGAGACGGGTCAGGCCGGCCTGAGTATCTCTGGACATAGCAGGACGTGGTGCCCGGGCGCGCGGCGTCGACAGGAGGCCCAGGCCCGGCACCCCACCCCCATCCCCCGGTCTCCTTCCCCTGCGAAGTTGCAGGAACTTTCCCCGCGCGGGCTCCGGGCCCGCCAGGGCCGAGAGAAGTGGGAGCGCAGCCCAGCACCGGTCCCTGGAGAGGCACGAGTGGCGGGCTCTGACGCTGGCGGTCTGGGGCGCCGGGGGTCCGAGCGAGGGCGCGCCCACCCTTCTCCAGGCCCAGGAGCTCCTTGGACCCGGTCCGGGCGGCCAGGACCTTTCCCCGCTTCCTTCGTTCCACGCCAGTGTGGCTCCTGGACCGGCTTGCTGTCACTGCCAGGGTATCTGTGACAGATAATGTGTGTGTGTATTTGTGTGTGTGTGTGTTTGTGATGGTGTTGTGGCTTTGCCACCTCCTCCCTGTCTTCGTTTTTCTCCATTACTCTTCTCTGTTCAGGAGAGGGACATTCCGGTTTTGACATTGCCTTTTTTTCTATAAGGAAGGGGAGGGGGGCAGGTAAAGCTTGGAGAGACTGAACGCCCAGCCCTCTTGGCCTTTTCTGGTGACAATGACCGGGCCCTATGCCTACTTTTCAAAAGCCTAGGCCCCTTCCCACCTAGAAGTAAATGGAGGAGAAGGAAGAGAAAGAGAAGGAAGAGGAGGTGACACTGTACTCAAACTGCTCCAACAGGTTCTCTTACATCAGACTTTGCCTGTGGGATGTTTGAGCCAAGGGAGAACCCAGCAGGGCTGGCCAGGGCTTGAGATCCTCTGGGGCTGTAGTCTCAGATCTCAGGGGCAGGGTGAGGGAAAAAGGAGTTGTGTAGGACTGAGGCCCTGGCCCTGCAGGGAAGAGATGCACCTACATACTGGCTTTTATCCTGGGTCTCCATGATTAGCCAGTAGCCCTTAAAATAGGGTGTGCCTTTAGTCCTTCTAGTTCACTGTGGGGAAACAGGTGGCTAGAGTGTGGCAGGAACTGCCTGTATTTCTCAGCACTGCCTGGGTCCTGGCCCAGTGCTGAAACAAGGACATAATGGGGTAGGTACTTTGTCAGCAGGGATACCCTTGCCAGCTCCCTGGGGATGCACAGGATAGTGGTGGTCACTTGAGCAGTCTGGCCCCTTTGGAAGCCTGGACCAGACCAAGGGTAAGCCTGCATTGATTGGGTCCTTGAGAGCACCTCAGTCCTAGAGTAGGCCTCCTTCCCTTCCCCCACCCAGGGCTTTGCCTGGCAAGCAGGCACCCCTTGCAGAGTTGCCAGTGCCCAGGCTGGGGAAGATGGGAGGTTTTGGGGGGAGGGCCTTTGTCTTACTGCTCAAGAAGCTCCTCTCCCCTGGGTTGGGAAGGGAGGCCCATTCTGAGCTGAATCACCTAGGGAAGGGAAAAAGATCTGAAAAAGGCCCAGGGGTTGATCTTATTTTCAGTATTGGACCAGGCAGAGACAGGGAGGTGTGACTGAGTACTGACACCTTAAAGATTATGTTTAGAGAGAGGCCTTGTCCCCTCATTTTAATTTATGATTGGAGGCCTTTGATTTGATTAGATGTAGGAATTTGATAGCTACTAATCCATTTCTGACTATCTGGGGTGACCCTGGTGTGTTAGGGTGTTGTGTTTTCCCTTCTGCTGTGGAAGATGTTTTCTGATCAAGTATCACTTTCTGAATAGACTAGCCTGAGGCCAGAAAGCTTCCTGGAGACTCTAGCCCCTTGGGTGGCTCAGGGCAGGGACATTAATGGGGAGAGATGTCAGGCATTCTCACAACCCTAGCCAGTCCCCTCATCTCTAGGGGCCTCATCTGTAAAATGAAGTTATGGGACATGATCCTGCACTTCTCAAACTTCAGAGATTCTTGGAGGATCCATGATTGTTACCAGATCTGCACAACACCTGTGCTGTTATTTATTTCAGATGTTTTAACATTTCAACTCATTTTTTAAAAAAAGTTTGAATATTTTTTTACTTTTTAATTTTGAGATATTTTTAGACTTAACAGAAGAGTTACAAAAATAGTACAGTTTCCCTATACCCTGCACCGCGCTTCCCCTAATGCAAACGTTTTACATAACCATGTCCCATTATCAAAACTATGAGATCACTGTTGACAAAACTACAGAAATCTGTATAGCAAGTATCTTGAGGCTGGCACAGGACTGGACAGTGTTTTGTTCTGCTGTACATAGGGTCGCTATGAGTGAGAGACAACTCGACGGCAACTAACAACAGCAACAGAAATCTGTAGTTTGGATAAGTAAAGACATTGTTCAGACTTATGTAACTAGCTTTTCCACTTAATTCCCTTTATCTATTTCAGGATCCTTCGTTGCATTTTGTTGTCATGTGTCCTTACTCTTTCTTTTTTCAAAAATTTAGGATTTTCTTTTTTAATGGAAATTTTTTATCATTCTCTAAAATAGAAAATTAGTATGCCTTGTCATAGACAGTAACTGTAAAAAATAAGCACATAATTATTACAGTAATGCTTCTTAGTCTGTACTCACCTGTGGCCCCCTCACATTCCTCCTGGAAGCTGTTTTGGGGAGAGCAATTAGGATGGTTTCTAAGGTCACCCACATTCACAGTGGCTGAGTTTTGCTAGAGATGACTCCTGGCACTTTGCCAGCTGAGAACTTCGTTAGAATAACACCTTTCTAGGGGCAGAGCTTTCTTCTAAGATGCCTTGGCCTTAGCAGGAATCCCCCAAAGCCCCTCCTCCCAACATTCTCCCGGGCACCTCTCTTGTGAGATGGGCTTGGAATGGGGGATAGTTTATGGCATGTTCCTAAAGTGGTCCATGTGAGTGTCCAGCCCCTGAGTAAGATGAGTGGCCCCCAGAATATGTGGGCCATTCTTTAGTTGCTTCATCACCAAACCCACACAAGATTCCTCCTTGCCTGAACACTCCTGGGGCCAGGCACACTCTCAGACCAGCCACCTTTCAGCAGCTTGCTGTGAGAATGCAACTTTGATTCAGAAGAGATGACTTTTATTGCGGGACCTGGCAGCCAGAAGCTAGGGAGAAGGTGTCTGGCCTTTCTGTTGAGTAGGCAAGTGTGGTACTATGTAGGGCTTGGGACCTGCCATTTTTGTACAAGGCCCATAGGCCAACCACTATGGTCAAATCTTGTGCCTTGTTTTTTCTTTGCAGAAGAAGATGAGACCCTGCACCTTGCTTCCACCTGCAGTGCTAGGTTTGGAGCACTTGCTCTTGGTTAAAGACCTAGGTATTTCACCTGTCACCAGCCTAATTTGAAGACTATCTACCTTTGGGAAATAGAATTATTTCATTAAAGTATCAAAACTGCTTAAACCATAACTGTCTGGCCCTTTTGTTTTATTGGACTTTAAAGGGTTTTGTAAAATTGCTCTAAGGTATTTGCAAGCTGAGGTTGTGTGCAAGTAACTTAAGTGGCAAAAATTTCCTTCATTCCTCAGTAAGTATCCACTGCACATCTATTCTGTGTGAGGCTCGGTGCTGGCTGCAGGGTCCTAGGGTGACAGAGTAGGCCCCTTGCCCTTTTCTGGTCTCTCCTGTGGGAAGTCATACTTGTAAATAGAGTGTTTTATAGCATTGTAATGAGATGTGAGTAAGGTACTGTAATGTGGCATGAAGAATTGCTTAAATTCATGAGGGATAAGAATCAGGATCAGCAAAAAGGTGGTTTCTATGAGGTGGAAGTCAGATGTACTTTTTCTCTCCAACTTCTTCACCATTTCTGACACCAGCCATTACCCCCACAACACTCGGTACTACTCAGCTATGTTTGATAATTAGTTGCAGTGGCCAAACAGAACTACATACAGATCATAGTCACAGTTATGTGATTTATTAGGGTAGTAACGGGCTACATCTCAGGATCAGGATGAACTTGAAAGTAACAGGAACAGCTGGGGATCAGGATCAGGAAGCACATAGACAAGTTTTGGAAGATTCCCCTGAAGTAGAAAGCACATTCCTCCCTGCTTCAGTGTAGGATAGCTTCCAGTGAGGGCAGCTCTCTCAGTTGTTTTCTGCTGTCAGGTCTCTCTGCCATCAGACCTCTCCACTGCTAAGTGGCACAGCTCGTGGCCAGTATAGCAGCCTGCTCAGCTCTGTTAGCTGCTTTCTGCTGTCTGGCCTCTTTGCCGTCAGGCCTCTCTGCCATTGTCCTCCCTGCCATAGGCCTCTCTGCTTCTAACTGGCCCACCTCACAGCCAGTGTGCAACCTGCTTAGCCATGCAGGCCCTCTCAGCCCTCCAGCTCTGCTGCCAGGCCCCTTCTGGACCTCTCACTGCCAGCTCTCTGCAGCTAGGGCTTCTGGGCCTCTCAGCCAAAGTCTGTGCCAGTGGGCCCCTTCCAGGCCCCATCTGGGCCTCTCGCTTGCTGTCTTCAGTGTTATAACCCTTGACCTGTATTACAACTCTTTTAGGAGTTTCCCCCTGCAGGAACCCCAGGTCCAAACTATTCCACTCCAGGCTCTTCTTGGTCTTGAGGTTCCCTTTCCCCTCTTAAAACCACTGTGGGGTTGGCTGTTTATATAAATTTCAAGGCATGGCCCTCTCAGCATGACTGCAAACCTACTACTCTCTGCAAGTTGTTCAGTCCTATTGGGTAGTTTACATGCCAACTTTCTGACCTGTCCCTTTAAGGTGAGTGAAATAGACCAAGCTCAGGGCAGACTGTAGCCCAATAGATTATTTTTGGTAGAATTACAGACCCAGGGCCAGAAAGGCCATATACAAGTGAAACCCAGTGCACTGCAGGTACTGTGGGTGAGTGATAATGGGGGGGGGGGCGAGGAACAGGACCAGGGAGGCCAGAATTGGGCCTATGGGTTATGATCATGACTTTGGTTTCTTTGAGAGTTGTGGAAAGGGCTCTGAGCAGAGGGGTGTGAGCTGACTTGAGTTTTGACAGGGCCAAATATAGTATAGTTGTGGATGAAGGTGGAGGCAGGAAGGCCAGTGAAGAGGGATGTTAGTTGGTGGGAGCAGGGATTGGATTCTGGAAATGCTCTGAAGGTAGAGCTGACAAAACATATCTGGAATGGATCTCTCTGATTTTCACATGTCCACCTGGGCTCAGCCTGCCCTCCTCCTGGGGTCCTGTTTCCATGTCTTTCTCCCACATAGGGCAGCACCTCATGACTGTGTTGGCCTTTGTTCACTTTTGTCCTGTTCCTCACCCCACTAAACTGTAAGCTCTTTGGGGCAGGAGCCAAGACCTCATAGATGATGCCTGGCAACCCTGAATGGGATTCTGGGCCAGTGCTTAGTAGGTCTGGTCTGTCCTTGACTAGCCTGAGTATGGGTATAGTTGTGTGTGTATATGTGAGCAAACATGTATATGCATGCATGACTGTGCATGTGTGTATGCATATATCTATATGTGTGCTAGGAAAGGCAAAACTTTCAAAATTGAAATTTGGTCAATTAAAACTGCTAATGACATCCTAGAATCTCTAATCCCTAAACTGAAAAAAGGGTCTATAAGCGTGGAAATAGAGCTATGATGTGCTTGTTAGGTGCTGTCCAGTTGTTTCTAACTCATGATAACCCCACATATAATATAACAAAACATGGCCAGGTCTTCTACCTTCACAGTCAACATCCCCACAGTCATTGCTGTGTTTGAGCCTACTGTTGTAGCCACTGTCAGTCCATCTTGTTGACTTCCTCTTTTTTGCTGATCTACTTTACCAACCATGATGTCCTTCTCTAGGGATTGGTCCCTCTTGATAATATGTCTAAATTATGTGAGACGAAGTCTTACTATCCTCACTTCTAAGTAGCATTCTGGCTGTTCTTCCAAGATATATTTGTTTGTTCTTCTATTAGACCATGGTATAATCAGTATTCTTAGCCAAAAACATAATTCAAAGGCATCAATTCTTCTTTGATCTTCCTTACTCATTATTTAGCTTTTGCATGCATATGAGGTGATTGAAAACACCATGGCCTGGGTCAGGCATTCCTTAGTCCTCAAACTGTTATCTTTGCTTTTTAACACTTTGTTGCTCTTGTTGTTATGTGCTGTTGAGTTGGCCCTGACTCATAGCGACCCCTCCTTGGGTTGCTGAGGCAGTATCACTACCGAAGCAGATTGCCTAACCTTCCTTCCGATGAGTGGCTGGTGGGTTTGAACTGCCAGCTTTCTGGTTAGCAGTCAAGTGCCTTAGGCACTATGCTACCAGAGCTCCTTTTTAACACTTTAATGAAGTCTTTTGCAGCTGATTTGCCCAGTGCAATACATGGTTTGATTTCTTGATTGCTGCTTCCATGGGGGTTGATTGTGGATCCAATTAAAATGAAATCTTTGACAACTTCAGTCCTTTCTCCATTTATCATGATGTTGCTTATTGGTCCAGATATGAGGATTTTTGTTTTCTTCATTAAAGTGTAATCCATACAGAAATCTGTAGTCTTTTGATCTTCATGAGTAAGTGCTTCAAGTCATTTTCACTTCCAGCAAGCAAGGCTGTTTCATCTGCATATTGCAGGTTGTTAATGAGTCTTTCTCCAGTCCTGATGCTATGTTCTTCTTCGTATAAGCCAGCTTCTTGCATTATTTACTTAGCATACAGATGGTATAAGTATGCTGAAAGGAAAAGGCCCTGATACACACCTTTCCTGATTTTAAACCATGCGGTATCAATCCCCTTGTTCTGTGCCTATGACATACATAGCCTCTTGGTCTATGTACAGGTTCAGCATAAGCACAGTTAAGTGTTCTAGAATTTCATTCTTTGGAATGTTATCTATAATTTGTTATGATCCACATAGTCAAAAACACAGGTAAACATTTTTCTAGTGTTCTCTGCTTTCAGCCAAGATTCCATCTGATATCAGCATTAATATCCCTCATTCCACATCTTGTTCTGAATCTGGCTTGAGTTTGTGGAAGTTCCCTGTCAATGTGTTCCAGCAACCATTTTTGAATTATATTCAGAAAACTATGAGGGTTGGGCAATCCTACTTCCGTAGTGATACTGCCTCGGAAACCCAAGGAGGGGTCGCTATGAGTCGGGGCCGACTTGACAGCAAATAACAACAACATAACAACAACATTCAGAAAAACTTTACTTGCATGTGGTATTAATGTTACTGTTCGATAATTTCTTCATTCTGTTGGATTACCTTTCTTTGGAATGGGCACCAATATGGATCTCTTCCAGTCAGTTGACTTGGTCCAGATTTTTTGGCATAGACAAATGAGTGCCTCCAGTACTGCATCTGTTTGTTGAAACATCTCAATAGGTATATGTGGTAGTAAAGTTGTGTGTCAACTTGGCTGGGCCTGGTTTTGAGTGGTTGGGGCAGCTGGATATAGTTACCCCCCATGATGAGACTGGTAATTAACTCCATGGTGGAATCTACTGCCTTTGGGGTGTGGTCTGCTTCCAGTATATAATAAGAAGTGTTGAGAAAGGTCTCTGGAACTTTTTGGAATGCCTGCTATGTTGTCTGCCTATCTTGGGATTATTCCTGGACTTGAACCAGTGGCCTACCATGTCTACTAATCTTGGGACTGTGCCATTTTGCTTGTGGACCTTGGGTCTGTCAGCCTCAGCAGGCAGCAGCTGCTTGAGTTAAGAAACATCTCCTGTTCCAGTGGGCCAAAAGCAAGAGGCAGAAACCCAAAGTTGAAGGGCTTTCACCCAGCCCCTAGAGCTGGCACTTTGAACTTGGACTTCTAGGCCTCTAAATTGTAAGAGAATGAACCCCTGTTTGTTAAAGCCTTCCATTTGTGGTACGTCTGTTAGAGTGGCACTAGAGAACCAAAACTATTCCTTGTTTTTCACCAATGCCTTCAGTGTAACTTAGACTTCTTCCTTCAATACCATGTGTTCTTGGTCATATGCTTTCTCCTGAAGTAGTTGAATATTGACCAGTTTTTTTGGTACAGTGACTCTGTGTATTCTTTCCATCCTCTTGATGCTTTCTGTGTTGTTCAACATTTTACTCATTGAATCATCAGTGTTGCAACTCGAGGCTTGAATTTTTTCTTCAGTTCTTTCATCTTGAGAAGTTCCTGGTGTGTTCTTCCCTTTTGGTTTTCTATCTCTAGGTCTTTGGGCATTTCATTGTAATACTTTGCTTTATCTTCTCAGGCTGCCCTTGAAATCTTCTGTTCAGCTTTCTTACTTCATCATTTATTCTATCTACTTATATTACTCTATACTCAAGAGCAAGTTTCAGAATGTCTGCTGACATCCATTTTGACATTTTCTTTCTTTCCTTTTTAATGACCTTTTGCTTTCTTCATGTCTTATGTCCTTGAATTGATGTCATCCCACATCTTGTCTGGTCGTTGGTCATTGGTGTTCAATGTGTCAAATCTATTCTTGAGATGGTCTCTAAATTTAGGTGGGTTCTATTCAAGTTTTTACTTTGGCTCTCGTGCACTTGTTTTAATTTTTTTCATCCTCAACTTAAACATGTATATGAGGAATTAATGGTCTGTTTTGCAGTCGGCCGGTGGCCTTATTCTGACTGATGATACTGAGTTTCTCCATCGTCTCTTTCTGCACATGTAGTTGATTTGATTCCTATGTATTCCTTCTGACCAGTGCCATTTGTATAGTCATCATTTATATTGAGAAATGGTATTTGCAATGAAGAAGCCATTTGTCTTGTAAAATTCCATCATGAGATCTCTAGTGTTGTTTCTGTCACCAAGGGCTTATTTTCTAGATACTGATCTTTTTGTTTCCAGCTTTTGCATTCCAATCACTAGTCCTGAAAGCTTTACTCCATCCATATTAGTAAGATAGACTCTACTTTGAGTGGGCAGCTCGTCCCTAGTCTTCCAACCTGAGGGGCTCAACTTCCTGCACTATATCAAGATAGTGTTTTCCTGCTATTCAGAAGGTTTTCACTAACCAGTTTTCTCAGAAGTAAGTCTCCAGGTCCTTCTTGTTAGTCTTTATTAATCTGGAAGTACCACCGTAACCTGCTTAAAATGAGTGATCCTGCTGGTGTGTGAAATATTAATGGCTTAGTTTCCAGCATCACAGCAATATACAAGCCACCACAGTATGACAAACAGAGAGATGAGTGGTGGGTGAAGTGTTTAGGAATAATAATTAACCATTTTAAAATGTGGGCTTTTCATCGTGTGCCAGAGAGAGAATGTATGAGTTTAAGAAGTTTGGGAGAAGGTGGTAGAAATTACCTGTCACCTTCTTTTATAGGGTAAAGTAGAAGTCCTGTACTCATAGATTCTTTTTAAAGGAGATATGTTTTGAAGTAAGCCATTTGGTATGAGGCTCACCTTAGTTGTCAGACTGTTTGTCTTCATTGATTGAAAATATTTGGCTAGAAACATGGGTAGTGTGAAATCTCTGGACTGGGCTGACATTGCTTGGGGTCATTTAGGCCTCAGCCTTGCCTAAATCTGAGCAAAGGTTTGGGATGCGTGTTGTGCAAACTGGCACCTCTAATACCTCTTTTCTTTGGCTATCCCTTTGCCTCTATACTCCTGGGTGTCTTTCCAGATCCTTATTCCAAAAGAAACGAAATGTGCTGTTGGGAATGACATTGGCCAGAAAATGATGTTATATTGTGGAGTATGCTGAAAGAACCTTACTCCTAAAACTCAAGGTGTAGCTATAAGCTATGAAAGGACATAGAGGAACCTTAAATGCATATTGCTAAATGAATATAGGAGCTCTGGTAGCATAGTGGCTAAAGCACTTGACTGCTAACCAGAAGGCTGGCGGTTCAAACCCACCAGCCACTCCTTGGAAGGAAGGTTGGACAATCCTACTTCCATAGTGATACTGCCTTGGAAACCCAAGTCGGGGCCGACTTGATGGCACATAACAACAACAAATAACAACAAATGAACAGAAACCATTCTGAGAAGGCTATTTACTGTATGATTCCAGTTATGTGACATTTTGGAAAAGACAAAACTAGAGAGACAATAAAAAGACTAGAGGTTCGAGATTTGAGGGAGTGAATAGGTAGGGCACAGGACATTTTTAGGGCAGTGAAACTATTCTGTATGATGCTATATTGGTAGACACATGATGCTATATGAATTTGTCAAAACCTGTAGGATGGTATAACACAAAGAATGAACCCTGATGTAAACTTTGGACTTCAGTTAATAATAATGTCTGTATTGGTTGATAAGTTTTAACAAATGTGTCGCAAGAATGCAATATGTTAATAGGAGAAATAATGTGCAAGGGAAGAAGGTGGTATATGGGAGCTATCTGTACTTTCTGCACAATTTTCCTGTAAACTCAGCTCTAAAAAATTGTCTATTACCAAAAAAAAAAAAAAAAAAAAAAGCCAAAGTTTAGGTAAAACAAATCCCATAATCACTAGTCCCCTAGTCACCAGTGTTGATGGTGACTAGTAGTGCTACAGAACGGTGGTTGTGGTTGTGTAGTGCTTTAAGGTATTACTTTATGCTCACTATCTTAGTTGGTTCTTACTTGGAGCATGGATGGTGGGCGGGACGGTCCATGTGATCACCTCCGTGTCACAGGCATGCACAGTGGAGGAGAGAGAGGAGGAATCATGGAGCATGACACATGTCACATGTGAGAAATGCTAGCATGATGGAGTCCCCCGATCCAAGGCCACCCTCTAATGAGCAGCAGGTGGATGCACTCCCCTCTACAAAGGTACAGGAGCTGATAAGTTCATTTGTGTCCAGTTACAAAAATACAACATGGACTAAGAAAAGTTTTATAGCAATAAGGCCATCAAAAAGTGGTCCCTCATGACTAAGTGACCCTTGTTGTGAATCCTTGTGCTGCTGCCCCTGTGTCTCTTTGGTGTGATGGTTGTCATATTCCTTGAACGCACCACTGCCTCTCTCTTGCAGGACTTCTCCACCTTGGGCTCACTCACTCTTCTTCCATCTTTATTCTCTCCCTCTTTCCATCTTGGTTCTCAGCCTTGCTGGATTGCTGGTGAGTGCGCCTTCCTAGCTCCCTTGGTCTTTATGGAATTTGTTCTGGCAGTGGAGAAAAACAGCTTTTTATCTCTTTCTCTCTTTTTAAAATTTAGGTGGATACTCACATAACATAAAATTAACCATTTTAAAGTATATGATTCATTGATTTTAATACAGTCACAGTGTTGTGTAACCACCACTACAATTTAGTTCCCAAATATTTTTATCACCCCAGAAGAAAACCCCGTACCTATTAAGCGTTCACTCTGTATTTTCCATTCCCGCTTGCCCCTGACAACCACTAATCTTCTTTCTATCTCTAAGGATTTACCTATTCTGGATATTTCATATAAATGTGTTGTTGTTGGTAGGTGCTGTTGAGTTGGTTTCAACCCATACCAACCTCATGTACAACAGAACAAAACACTACCTGGTCCTGCACCATCCTCACAATAGTTGCTATACTTGAACCCATTATTGCAGCTGCTATGTCAATCCATCTCATTGAGGGTTCATAAAAGTAGAATCATAATACATGATCTTTTGTGTCTAGCTTCTTTAACTTAGCATAATGCTTTCAAGGTTCATCTACATTGTAGAATATATTAGAAATTCATTCCTTTTTATGGCTGAATAATTATCCCCTATATGCCACATTTTCGTTATCCATTTATCTGTTGATAGACATTTGAGCTATTTCCACCTCTGGCTATTGGAGTGTTGCTATGAACATTTATGTAAAACATTTGTTTGGGCTTCTGTTTTCAATACTTTGGGGTATATACCTAGGAGTAGAATTGCTGAGTCATATGATAATTATATGTTTACCTTTTTGAAGACCTGCCAGACTTTTCTGCAGTGGCTGTACCATTTTACATTCCCATCAGCAATGAATGAGAGTTCTAATTTCTCCACATGCTCGCCAATACTTGTTATCTCTCTCTCTCTCTCTCTCTTTTTTAATTATAGCCATCCTAGTAGGTATGAGGTGGTATCTCACTGTGGGTTTCATTTGCATTTCCTTAGTGACTAATGATATTGAACATCTTTTCATGTGTTTAATTGACATTTATATATTTTCTTTGGGGAAAATGTTTATTCAAGTCCATTGCTGTTTAATAATTAGATTGTTGGTCTTTTTGTTGTTTACTTGCAAGTGTTCTTTATATAGCCTAGACATTAAATCTTTTATCAGATATATGGTTCCCAAGTACTTTCTTCCATTCTATGGATTATCTTTTCATTTTCTTAATGTCTATGATGCACAAAAGTTTTTAATTATGATGAAGTACAATTTATCTATTTTGTTACTCATATTTTTGGTGTTATATCTAAGAATCAGTTTCCAGATCCAAAGCATTACCGCTGTGGTTTTTTTTTTTTTCCCCTAAGAGTTTTATGGTTTTACTTATTGCATATAGGTCCTTGATCTACTCTGAGTTAATTTTCCTATGTGAGGTATGGTTCCTACTTCATTCTTCTGCATGTGGAAATCCAGTTGTCCCAGCACCATCTATTAAAGTTACTGTTCTTTCTCTATTGAATGGATTTAGCACCCTGGTTGAAAATCAATTGGCCATACGTGTACAGGTTTACTTTTGGAATCTTAGTTCTATGTCTATTCATATACCAGTAATAAGTAGCCCTGGTGATACAGTGATTAAGCACTCAAGTGCTAACCTAAAGGCCAACAGTTCTAACCCACCAGACTCTTCACAGGAGAAAGATGTGGCAATCTGCTTCTGTACAGATTATAGACTTGGAAGCCCTCAGGCAGTTCTACTCTGTCTTATAGTGTCACTATGAGTTAAAAATGACTTGATCGTACACAACAACAACATACCAGTACCACACAGCTTTGGTTATTGTAGCTTTATGTTACATTTTGAGCTCAGGAAGTATGTCTTCCTAATTTGTTCTTTTCCAAGATTGCTTTGGCTGTTCACGATTCCTTGCATTTCTTTGTGAATTTGAGGATTGGCCTTTCCATTTCTGCAAAAAAGATTTTTGAAATTTTGATAGAAATTGTGTTGATTTTGTATATTGCTTTGGGTAATACCGTCTTCTTAATAAACTATTAAGTTTTCCAATCTATGAACACAGAATGTCTTTCCATTTATTTAGGTCTTCTTTATTCCTTTTAGCATTGATTTAGAGTTTTTAGTGTACAATGTTTTACTTCCTTGGTTAAATTTATCCCTGTTTTGTTATTTTAGATGTTATTATTTTTTTAGGAGCTCTGGTAGCATAGTGCCTAATGCATTTGACTGCTAACCAGAATGTTGAAAGTTCAAACCCACCAGCCACTCCTCAGAAGGAAGATTGGGCAATCTACTTCTGTAGAGATACCATCTCAGAATCCCAAGGCGGGGTCACTATGAGTCAAATTGACTTGAATGCAGTGATTTTTTTTTTTTACGTATATTTATATATTGAATTTTCTTAATTTCCTTTTTGAATATTTCATGGCTGGTGCCTTTGTCTTAATCATCTTCTACCTTGTGGTGACCTTGAGTTTCCAGATGCACATATAAGCAGGAATTAGTTCCCATTCACCCCATGTGCAGCCTTGGTGCTCACGTACCTGAGTGGGAGTTTGCTATTTACCTTTTTCAACCATAAATATTTGTTGCGTTTTGCTTGTCAGATCCTGGGCTGGGCATTTCCCCTACCCATATATGTGGGAACCATGCTCATATTATGGGGTTTCCATCTTGTACTCCTTGTTGGGCCTCATCCTGATGCCTTTCACCAGGATGGTGTCCATCAGGCTATCTGGGCCTTGGTCAGTGAGCATGCTCAGGAGTACTTGGCAATGTGGAGAATATCTCCTCATTGGCCTCTGTGCCTCCCTGAAAGCTAGGGAATTCATCCTATTGGATGGAGGAGAAAACTGAGGCTCATAGTATTAGCTTGCCCAAGACCAGCACAATAAATCGAGGAGTACAGGGTAAAGAATGTCAAGAGACTGACAGGGCTGGCATGGAGCAGGAGGTACTAGTTAAATTCCCCAGACCAGGACCTGAGGGAGGGCACCAGGCTCAGAAGAAGGCATGGGGTGTTGGGGATGATAAGTCTGGAGTGGCAGGCTTCTGAAGGAACCTATCTAAGGACTACTTTGGCTGAAGGGGCATGGTGCTCTGCAAGGGAGCTTGGGTGGATGTGCAGGTGTCATTCTCCTTCAAGACACTGGAGCAAGGATACCTGCAGGGAGACCTAGGGGTTTGTTTCTCCAGGAGCATTGACTGTGTCAAGCTGTGGGCTGGGTGATATGCCTGTGTCTTGTCTGCTATCCCCATAGCCAGTGCTAGAGTCCACACAGAGCCTGTACTGGAGCTGAGGACTAGGGGACCACAGAGCCAGCAAGTGAGGGCAGAGAGAAGATGGTGATCATGGGGATCAGTGAGCTCTGCTGCTCACGCAGTCACCCAAACTGAACCATGGGTACACTGAGCCCAGCCTTCTGCCCCTCACAAGGCATCAGAGGACCAGAAGAAAGAACTGCTGAGGATAGCTGGACAAGGTGTGCTGAGAAGTAGCCACATCATCAGAGAGTATTGGGCTCCAAGTCTGTGGTTAGCCTGTTTGTGATTCACTCAGAGAAGCATGGGCCAGTAGCAGCCAAGGAAGGTGTACACAGTAAAGCTCTCAGTCTTGTGTTTGACCGTCATGGGTGCCAAAAGTGATGGATATGTTGGGCCTGAGAGAGGGATCTAGGATGAGGGCTTTAGCTGGGCCCAGTGGACTCCCCTCTTACCTTGGGACAATCTAGATAGGCTGTAGGACTCAGTGAGTGCTGACACCTTGAGGTCTCCTTGTCATGTTATACCTGCCCCACTCTACCATACCCATAGAGACCACTAATTACACAGGTTCTGGGGAGCATCTCTGGGAAAATAGGGCCCCATGGGAAATTGTTTGCAAGTGCTTCTTCGGAATGGTTATGCAGGCCTAAGGCAACCCATGTGCCGAGCTCTGGTAACATAGTGCCTAATGCATTTGACTCCTAACCAGAAGGCTGGCGGTTCAAACTCACCAGCCACTCCTTGGAAGGAATGTTGGGCAATCTATTTCCGTAATGATACTGCCTCGGAAACCCAAGTAGTGGTCGCTATGAGTTGGGTCCAACTTGACGGCACATAACAACAAGGCAGCCCACACAGGAGGCTGCAGTGGTCCCTGTCCTGTCGAGTGCCTCTTCCCTGTCCAGGGCTTCCTCCATGGCTGATTAGTCTTGGTGGGGTCTTGATAGCCTGGTTTAGGGTTCAGGAAGACTGATGTTGTTGTGTGCCGTCGAGTCGGACCCGACTCATAGCGACCCCTCCTTGGGTTTCCGAGGCAGTATCACTACGGAAGTAGAATGCCCCATCTTCCTTCCGAGGAGTGGCTGGTGGGTTTGAACCGCCAGCCTTCTGGTTAGCAGTCAAGTGCCTTAGGCACTATGAGTTTGGTAAAGAGTAGCATCCTGGAAAGATCCAGAAATTGCCCTCAGATAGCCAAGGCTTGAGAAGGGGCAAGGTGGAGTATTGTAAGAGTTTTCTAGATCTGTAGGGTGGGACACCTGATAATGTCCCTGACCCAACCTAAAGTAAGTCAGAGTGCTTGAGCTTGAGTAAGAGTTGGGTTTGCATTGAAGTCACCTGTTTGCCAAATGTGTTAAACTTGAGACTTAGTAACCATTGGTGCCCAATGGTCTCTTCCTGAGCAGCTGACAGTTATGGCCAACCTTTCCTCAGCTATCTTGGAACTTAGACGAAGGGGCCAGGCAAATTTCTTTACTTTGAAACTGTAGGGGAGGGAAGGGGGCACGTGTGCTCTTTGCCACCTGTATCCAGTGTTGGATGATGCTCTCCCAGTGTGTCTGCCTGTCTTCTGGCAGCTCTGTGCAGGCCTGAGGGGTCAGCAGCCACACCCAGCCTCCAATCTGACACTGTACCCCAACCAAATGCAGGTGAGGCACATGTGAGCAGTTTCTGCTTATTTTGAAGGCCTTGGTGACATTCCTGGCTACAGACTCTGTGTCATCACACATGAAGCCAGGACAGTCTTGGACCTATGATTTTCAGATTTGGGAAGGCCTAGGTACAATGATAAGTGGCCCCCAGAGTGGTGTCCAAGCCTGCAGTGTGGGTCTGCCTGCACTGAGGTCACCTGGCTCCTGGTTGTCAGTGAAGATGCTATTTCCAGTATGCTCAGTGGCTATTTCCATGTGTGCTCGGCTCCACAAATGCAGCTGTGAGCAGGACCCCAGCTTCAGCCTCAGCCTCTGCAGTCTGAGATTCAGGGTAAGGTGTGCCTGAGGATGAGTGATCAGGTTGATATTGGCTGGAATAATGTGGCTGGGCCAGAGGACCAACGCGTGAGAGGAGATGCAGTGGAGATGCCATGTGGGCGTACAGACTCAATGGAAACTTAGATTTTCCCTAGGTGCAGCTTGGGTTGAGACAGAGCCTGTGTGACAAGCTTTGGTTTACATTTTATGAAGTTTTTCAGGGTGCCGAGGAGGAGTGGACTGTGGGGGAAAGATGGACATAGACTAGTTAGGAAGTGAGGGACAGAGGCCCTGGGATGGAGGATGCAGGGTCCAGGGGTAAGGGAACCCTGAGGGGAAGGACAGGGTTCTCTGAGGGGAGGGATGAGAGTCCCAAAAGTGGGGGATAGGCTGTCTGAAGTGGAGAATGAAGATCACTGTGGGGAGGGACAGAGGACTCCGGGAAGAGGGACAAGGGCCCTGGAGTAGGGATGCAAGTCCTAGGGTAAGGGATGTGGGTTCCTGGAGGGAGAGACAAGGGGTTCTGGGGTGGGGGACACAGGCTCCCAGGGTGCCTACTCCTTGGGAAGACCAAGCCTGCCCGTGCCTGTCAGAGGATGACAATTGGTCAGAGAAATAGAAGCGTGGCTGCTCATTGACCTTGAGATTCTCAGGGTAGTGCCATCATGGTTATTAGCTTCCTTGCATGATAATCATCTCTGTATATGTATCACCCAGTCCCCTCCTTGCTGCAGTCCCCCAGCATGTAGCTGACCCTCCTACCCTTTCTTCTCCTTCTCTCAGCAGTCTGCACTGCCCAATTTCTCCATGGCCTTGGTGCTCTCTCCCTTGTCCCATCCCAACTCGGCCCCTCCATCTTTACTATCTGTGAGGCTGCCAGAGCTGTCTCTCTAGTGTAATTGATACCACTCCTGTCCCAGGTAGGGCCTGAGGGCCACTCATCTTGGAGTCCTGCATCCTGAGCAGACATCCCTCCAGGTCCTACAGAGGAATAATGCCTGTGTGACTCTTAGGGCCTGAGCCCTCCAGCCAGGTCACCCTGCAGGATCTCAGGGCTCCCCAAGCTCCCCAACAGGCTGTAACACCAGCTGCCAAGCTACACACAAAAAATCAAATTGGTTGCTAACATTTAAAACAGATTATACATGAAACTTTTCTTTTCTGGTTTCCCTTGGGAAATTACCTTTGGGGCTAGCTGGTCCCAGTATCACCCTACATTTCCATCCCCATTCTCCACTGGACTGCCACTGGTGCTACCTGCTCACCAGGTAGGCATTTGAGTTTTAGCCCATTACCCTTGATGTGGAAATGGCCCTGGGGTGGACCTCCAGGAGGATGTGTCCATGGAGCAGTATGAGTTTGTCAGTCTGGGGCCAGCCAGTCCATATCACAGTCTTTCTCTCCTCTATGCCACAGCATCCCCAATCTGCCAGGTGTGAGGTTAAAACTCTGAGGGATGTGGGTTCCTGGAGGGAGAGATAAGGGGCTCTGGGGTGGGGGACACAGGATCCCACGGTGCCTGCTCCCTGGGAAGACCAAGCCTGCCGATGTCCTGAGTTCCCCCGTGCTGAGCTGAGCTGAGTCTCACCTCAAATGACAGATGGGAATGCTTTCCTCTGTCTAATGCCTGACAGGTGCTCTGGCGGCACAGTGGTTAAAACCAGCTGCTAACCAAAGGCCAACGTTTCAACCCCCCAGGAAAAGATGAGGCAGTCTGCTTCAATAAAGATTTACTGCCTTGGAAACCCTATGGGGCACTTCTACTCTGTCTTACAGGGTCACTGTGAGTTGGAATCAACTTGATGGCAGTAGGTTTGGTAAGGGACCTAATGGGTGGTGCGGCCTGTATGTTCTGTGGTGGCTAACTTTCCCTCTGTAGGACGGGATACCACTTTTTCTTCTGTAGAACCTTCCAGTGTGTTGTGAGGGCCAGGTGTGTGGAAAGGGGGCACTATTGTATGAGAGAGCCTGTTTCTTAGAGGTGAAAAGTTCCTAAATGCTTGGGAGGCTTTGGGAATGTGGGCATTTTTTAGAGGAGGCAATGATAGTTCAGTGGTAGGATTCTCACCTTTCGTGCAGGAGACCTGGGTTTGATTCCTGGCCAGTATACCTCGTGATTATCCACTGGTCATCTGTCAGTGGAGGCTTATGTATTGCAGTGATGCTGAACAGGTTTCAGAGGCTCTTGCAGTCTAAGACAGACTAGGAAGAAAGGCCTTGAGATCTACTTCCAGAAATCAGCTGATGAAAGCTGACAGTGGTCAGATCTGCTGTGCATAGGGTTACCATGAGTTGAGGGCCAACTTGATGGCAGCTAACAAGAACAAGTATTTTGGGAGATGGTTTTCCAGGCCAGTCTCACAGATAAGCACTCTCAAAGATAAGTACAGAGAAGCACTCTCTTTGCATGTCATGAAGCAAAAAGGCTTGAAGGAAACCCTTACCTGAGAGACTGAGCCTCTGCCCACAGCCCCTGCCCTGCAGACTCTCTGTGCCATGTTTGTCCAGGGTGGCTCTGTGGCCCTGAAGTCCACACAGCATTCCAGAAGGCAGTGCCTGTTATGTGAGATAGAATTTATGCTCATGGAGGGTGAAGTGAAGCAGGGCTGCTAGAGGCAGCAAGACAGCGGGGCTACTTTCATGAGTCCACAGACCCCTATATAGCTCTCCTCTTGGGATCAGGACCAAATCTGTTCCCCAGTTATTCAGTGGATGTGCGTTCTCCCCGGTGCTGCACTGACTCAGTGGCCCTCCAATACCAGGTGACAGTGTGTGTGGGGTGCCAGAGACCATAGTCTCATTCTGCCTCTGGGAGTGTAGCCTGCCACTGCTGACTCCCATTTCCAAACACCAACACCAGCTGCAGAGTCTGGGGTGAACTAAGTGCCAAATTAAACATGGGAGAAGGAACCTCTAAGCAGGCAGTTTTGGGTTCAGTTTAAGGGGGGGAAGAAAAACAATTGAAACTGGCCCTAAACCAAAGACCATCTAAAACAAAAAAACCAAACTCACTGCCATGGAGTCTATTCTGACAACATAACAACACATTTTGGGTTTGTTGTTGTTATTGTTGTTGTAATGCTCAGTCGAGTCGGACCCGGCTCATAACGACCCTTCCTTGGGTTTCCGAGGCAGAATCACTATGTAAGTAGATTGCCTCATCTTCCTTCCGAGGAGTGGTTGGTGGGTTTAAATCTCCAGCCTTCTGGTTAGCAGTCAAGTGCCTTAGGCACTATGCTACCATTTTGGGTTTACTAGGTGGTAAATCTTTACAGAAGTAGATTGCCCAGTCTTCTCCTCAAAGACCATCTGGAGAGATGGTATTTAGGTTAGAGCAGAGTTCCCTGGTCTTGGCACTACTGACATTTGAGCTGGATCATTCTGTGTTGTGGGGGCTGTTCTGTGCATTGTAGGATGTTGTGCAGCAGCATCTCTGGCCTACCCACTAGATCAAATAGCACCATCTTCCTAAATTATGACAGCCAAGAATGTCTTCGTACATTGCCAAATGTCCCCTGTGTGCAAAATCATTCCTAGTTGAGGGCTATTTTAGAGGTTTTGTTTTAAGTGAAAATCTTCGTGCCCAATATTGTGCCTGTATCAGTCTAGATTGAGCTAGATGCCCTGCCTTTCTTTTCTTATACTTATTTTGCTAAGAACAAAACAAAAAAGTATGAAGAAGTTGTAGAGAAAAGCATGTCTCATATCTTGGTCTCCCTGTCCCTGTCCCTGGAGGAACTTTGATTCTAGTTCCTAGGAAAGCATCCTGAGGTATTTCATGTTTAGACAATATTCATATATCTATAACCACCCCTTCTTTTCATTTCCTAGTAAACAGCAGCGTATACCAAGCATTCTACACGTGATGTGATGGGTTCTTCCTTGTCACTTCTGTGCCTGTGCAGGCTCTGTCACACAGACGCTCTGGGACATCCTCCTCTAGTCTCCTGCTTTGCATTTAGCTGTCTCTGATCCTGAGCTGTAATAGCTGTATGGCTAAATATATTGCAATAATGTTGTACAGTGGATATCCTGGTCTCTGTGGTTTTGTGCCAGTGTGCAAGTATGTCTGCTGGACAAATCCCAAGAAGTAAAGTTGCTGGATTGAGGATATAGCATTTCAGGCTATAAAGCTACTAAGTAAGTTGTGGTGTTCTTTCTCTGTACATTGGACAACAAACTTTTTGAATTTTATCCATGTGGAAATTGAAAAATGGTATCTCGTAATTTGCATTTACTTTTATCTATTTATTGAGCTTGCTCATGTTTAAATTACTCTTTCCCCACAATTGTAGGATTTTGTAAATGACCCAGATACTTCTATTGAAGGTCAGGCTGACTCTAGGAGTGGTAGAAGGCAGCCTGCTTGTGGGGTTGGGGTGGGCTCTCAGATAGAATTTATTACTCATGGAGGGTGAGCTTGTGTTCTCTTGGTGAGTGCTCCAAACCTAGCAAGCCTCCAAGCTGGTTCCTGACTTGCTACCCCTACACCGGTACAGCATCCAATTCTATGGAAGTTGAAACCTCACCTGTTTGCTAAGTATCTCCCTGCTCCTTTTTTTGAGTCCTCTTGAAGTCAGGCCCATGTGTCTTTCTTTTCTTCTTAAAATCAACTTTTATTATTTTAGAATTGTTTTAAATTTACAGAAATGTTGCAGAAGTAGTGCAGAGTCTCCATACATTACTCACCCAGTTTCCCCCACTGTTAACATCTTATACTCCCACGGCCTGCATATAACAACTGAGGACCAGCCTCACTCACCACTGTGAACCTGGCTACAAACCTGGTCCCTGTGTCCTCATGCCCCTCTTGGTGGCTTCTCCCTGCTGAGGCTCCTCCCCCTCCCCACCTGCCCTCAGACTACACTGCATGCAGCACAGCACCTCTGCAGTCTCCTTTGGCTGCTTGGCACTTTCTCAGACTCCTTTGTCCCTGATGATCCTGACAGTCTCAAGAAGTCTGATGGGATGCAGAATATCCCTTTTTAATGTGCTTTTCTTTGAGGAGGAGCTCTGGTGGTAAAGTGGTTAAAGTGTTCAGCTGCTAACCAAAAGGATGACAGTTCAAACTCACTGGCTGCTTCTCAGGAGAAAGATGAGGTAGTCTCCTCATAGAGCAGTTCTACTGTGTCCTATAGCATTGCTATGACTTGGAATTGACTTGATGGCAATGGGCTTAGGTTTTTTCTTTGAGGACCTACTTATCCTGGCTTATGTGTCCTGTTCCACAACTCTGACACACCATCTAGGTGGATCCTTGCTTGCGGCCACATGGGGCTGGCAATGGGAAAGCTAGCTGTTCATTGGCCCTGTGTCTTGGGCATAACCATGATGGGACCTAGCAGGAGCAGCCCCTGTGCTGGGTACTTTTTTTTTTTTTTTTTTTAATTGTGGTTTGGGTAAAATTTACAGGCCAAATTCACTTTCCATACAGCAGTTCACATACACTTTGTATAATGACATTGACCCCAATGCAACAACTCCCCTTCCACTTCCTCCCGAGAGTTACCTCTTCCCTGTGTCCATCTGTGTTATACTGGGTTCTCTAGAGAAACAAAACCAGTAAATCTTTATATATATATATATATATAAATTTATCTTAGGAAAATGGCTCACACACTTATAGAAGCTGGCAAGTCCAAAGTTCCTGGATCAATCGTCAAGCTAGAGGCTTTTCCCGACTCTTGCAGTTGCAGGGGCTCAGGAGCTCAAGGCTGGTAGGCAGTACACTGGCTGTTGACTTCAACGAATGACAAATCCCAAATCTCCAAGCCGAGTGGTGGATTTTTCACTCACAGACAGTTGTAGGCAGCACAACAGAATCCCAATCCACAGAAGAATGTCTCTTTTCCCAGGATGTCCATAGATATACTAGAAGCAGGCCACACCCCTAGGGAAGCTCCCTTTCAACAGATTGGCTGCTCAAAACATAATCATCTGATCCCATCATGGGAATAACCACATCACAACAGCTTAAACCACACAGAACTATGGTCCAGCCAAGTTGACACACAGCTCCAACTATCACACTATTCCTCCATGCATTCCTGCTCCCTGAGCTGTCTCCCTGTGCATAAACAGCCCTTCTTTCTCCCTTGATTGTTTTCTCCAAGGAGTGTATCTACCTACCTCAGGTAAATGTTCAACTCATATGTCTTTTGTTTGGCTGGAAGCCACAGGTATGGGTTCAATTCCAGACCTCAAGGGCAACTAGGGGCCATAGTTTCAGTGGTTCCACGAGGCCCTATCGGACTAGCAAACCTGGTCTCCCCCCCTTTTTTTTCCCAAATGATTTTGAGTTTTGTTCCATATTGTTCTGCCTCTCTATCCAGGATCTCCTACATAGATCCCCCTCTGAGTGGTTGACAGTGGTAGCTGGGTACCATCTAGTTCTTCTGGTCTCATAGTTGTGTAGGCTGAGGATCTCATGGTGTACTAGTTGCTAGAACTAATTGTTTCCATGAATCTTTGGTTTTCTTCATTCTTCTTTGCTCTGGATGAGGAGAGACCCATTGTTGCATCTAGATGGCCGCTTGCAAGCTTTTAAGATTCTGTGCTAGGTACTTTTGGCCTATTGAGCCACACAGCTCTGATTCAGAGATGGTGGTGGTAATAAAGAAAATAGTTTATGTGCACTGCTTTTTGTTGTTCATAGTTTCTTCAATTGTATATTAGATTTTATATTTTAATTTACTCTTTGTATAGGAAGGACTTAATTGATATTTTGGATCTCATCTCGCATAAAAGCAGTTCTCTAAGTCAGCACAGGTTTTGGTATGGTGTCACTTCAATTGACCCCTGCCCTCTATACTTGTCATTTGACCAGGGAGTAGGGGCTGGGAGGCATTTCAGAATGTTTAGTCCAAGCCCCTTTTTCTGAAAATGGAGAAACAGGATACCCAGCAAGTTGGGGGTGGGGGGAAGTGGGGATCAGAGCCTGTCTCCCCTCAGCATAGTGCTCTTTCGTGTGTACCTTTTTTTCTCTGAAGGGAATCATTTTAGCAAGATTTGGCCTCAGGAGAAGGCTTGCTTCTATTTTCAGAAGAATCCAGACCTGGCACAGGAGTCTTTCTATACTCAAACTCTCCCCTCCACACAGACTGGAAATCTGTCTCAGGTCCTGTCACTGGGGCAAAGACTCAATATTGGAGTCCTGAGCAAGACTTGGAGGAGAAAAGGAAAAGCCTATTTGTCCTCTGGAGCCTTGGATGTACCACCAGACAGCACTTTTGGCTTGGGGGTGGGCCAGTTTCCTCTGGGAGCTGAGGGTGACAGGCCCTGTGACTATAACCCCTAGGGTATGAATGAGGGTCAGGTGGATGTCATATAGCCCTGGGACAGCAGCTGTGTGGGACTTTAGGGCCCACCATGTCTCAGCCCTGAGGCCTTTAGCTCTCCCTCACCCTGACCGTTGTCACGAGGTTAGCTTGCTGGTAGCCTTGGTGAGCTGTGTGCCCTCTTGGGTCTGGGTCCTTGTCTGGGCATGAGGCTATGGTCAGGCTGGAGACTCAAGTGACACAAAAGAGCAGCTTGACAGATGACCACACATGCCTGGCCCAGAGGCCATTGCTCAGAGAGCAGACATCCCTCTCCTTCTTTCTCAGGGTCCCAGTCCCCCTGTACACCCTGCTTGCATCTGTACTTTTGACTTTCTACCCAGCCTTCACTTTGTTCCTTGTAGTATCTCTCTGCTTCCATGAGAGAAAGCATTTGTTTTTTGCCTTTTTTTTATTTCACATTAAATGACAAGAAAAGCAAAGATTAGGATACAGAAATCTGGGCTGAGAAAGTAGCCCCTCCTCTGCTTCACAAGAAGAATGGGGAGCAGAGCCCCTATTTCTCATGATTCATGTCCTATTGCCTCTGTTGAAATTCTGAGTCAGGGATGAGTCCAGCACATTCAGCCTTGCTTTAGAGCTGTCTCTGGAGGCCTGTGAGGGTGCAGGGAGACTGGGTTTCAGGTGGGTCTGTGGGAACCTGGGGCTCCCTCAGCCTCTGTGGACTGCAGGTCCCTCCCACCTGTCAGTGAGGGGCTCCAACTGGGTTTTCTCCTGAGCCCTACTTCCAGTCTAATTCTCTAGCATTCTGGGTGTCTGTAATTTTTCTTCTTAAACTCACAGGTGACCCCTATGAAGATAGTGCCCTCTGTGGGGCCTTGTACTTTCCTATAGTGGAGCAGGAAGGATCTCATGGATCATAGAATCCCTGGTAGTACTTAGTTTTGTACTTTCCTCATGTTATTGATCACAGACATGTGTTAACATAGTGTCCATAATCTGCTGAAGCTCTCATGATGTAGTATGTTAGGCATTTGACTGCTAATCAGAAGGCTGGTGGTTCAACCTCACTAGCCACTTCTTATAAGGAAGACTAGGCAATCTACTTCTATAGACATACTGCCTCAGAAACTCAAGGAGTGGTCACTATGAGTTGGAACAGACTCGGTGGCAGTGAGTTTGGTTTAGTTAAGGAATCAGTTCTTAGTGGTTACCCCAACAGCACTTTGCAACCAGATTTTACCAATTTTTTGGTAAGAGAGTTGTCCAAAGCAGCTCCTGCACTATTCTGCAGGCTTCTGCAGAGCAGAACTTCGTTAAGGAGGCACAATACGTGTAGTTCTGTGAGCCAGGCATCCAAGGGGCTCTTCTTGGGAGAAGTCACATGCTGCAGTTTGTATATATCACCACCAGGGGGACGAGGCTGCACCATGCCCAAAAGTTGTCAGTCTGGTTGTCTTAGGCAAGGGGCAGAGGAGAGGTCTGCTTTGAGTGTTAGCATGTGCTACACGTAACATCACCAGCCGCTCCTCGGAAGGAAGGTTGGGCAATCCTACTTCCGTAGTGATACTGCCTCGGAAACCCAAGGAGGGGTCGCTATGAGTTGGGGCCGACTCGACGGCACATAACAACAACATGTAACATGTTGTATTCTTGTTTCACTTTCATGGGGACCCTGTGAGGTAGGTAAGTTTCCATTTTGGAAATGAGAACACTGGTACTTGGAGTGGCCCAGGAAACCGAAGGTGGCCGAAGGTGACTAAGCTGGCTAGTGCTCTGCTACTAACCCCCTTCCCTCCAGGCCATCCTTATAGTGTTGGAAGTGTCACTAGAGAGGCCACTGCATACCCCAGTCCCAGCTTATAGCAACCCCTGGATGTGAGAGTGTTTTTGATAACTCTTTTCTGCCCCACTTCCACTTGCCAGCTGGGGGCCTCTGACTCCACCAGGGCTGTTCTGGAGACCACTGTGCCTGCTACAGGCAGGGCAGGTCTGGCTTGGTCAACAGTGATGCTTGCCCTTTGGTGGATCTGGGCAAGGGCCCACATGGCCCTTGGGGGAGATATTACCCCCAGCCCAGGTTTCCATATCCTAATCTTTTCTTGTCCTTTATGTAAAAAACAAAAAGGCAAAGAACAAATCTTACAATGTTTTAGCAGAATGGAACCTGTAGCTCATAGTTACTTGCTCCTCACTCATGGGAACCTACCCTGAGCTGACTGCCATCTTTCATCCTTGCCTGCCCTCTGGAGGTGCAGAATAAGCCCTGTTCCTTTCCTGCCACAGCCACTCAGGAAGGAGTCTCCTCTTCTTCTGGTCACTCTATCCTCAGGGCCAGTTCCCAGATAGCCCCTTACCAAGGGACTGCTGGATGTGATGACCCTAGGGAACTGATAATCTCCTAGAGCTGGGGCATGGGGTACAGGGGAGCCTTCACCTCCTATGTCTGACTCCCTGTGTCTATAAAATGCCCTCAGCTGCTTGCTCCTAGATCTAATATACCTTCACAGCCACCATGTGAGTGTCCAATGGTTTTATCCAGACAGAAGGTGTAATTCCCAGACAGTCCTCAGCCCTGGGAGGTATTTATTCTACATCTGCATACAGTTGGTTTCCTCAGAGATGGCTGAGTAGTCTTCTAAACCTGCTTCTGATTTTTAAAGGGACCATGCTTTTTGCCTGGAATCTCTCTTTCAAGGGATTTGAAAAAGTAGATATAAAGAGGCATTTGGAATATTCATTTAATTTATTAAGAAGGCTAGACTCTTAGATGATAGAGCGGATGATTAAGTCCATTATAATTTATTTACACAACAGAAAATTATGCAGTCATCAACAATGATGTTTACAATGAGGTTTTAATGATACGGGAAAATGTTTATGATCTAATGTTAAATGAAAAAAACAATATTCAGTGTTGTGGATATCAGAACAAACCTATCACTGTCAGAATAGAACTGCCCCAGAGGGTTTCCAAGGCTGTAATCTTTATAGAAGCAGACTGCCAAATCTTTCTCCTGTGGAGCTGCTGTGATTGAACTGCTTGTAGATCGTTTAGTTAGAAGTCTAGTGCTTAACCACTGCACCACCAGTACTCCTTTATCATAGAATTCCAAGCACCAAACCAAACCCATTACCATGGAGTCATTCTATAGGACAGAGTGGAAATGCCCCATAGGGTTTCCAAGGCTGTAAATCTTTATGGAAGGAGATTGCCTTATCTTTCTCCCATGGAACAGCTGATGGGTTCAAACCACTGAACTTTTTGGTTAGCAGCTAAATGCTTTAACCACTGTGCCACCAGAGCTCATTTATCATAGAACAGTTGATGTTAACTAGTTGAAGTAGAAAACATGCTGGAAGGAAATATGCCAATATGTTAATAAGGTTATGATTATTTTTTTCCTGTACTTTGTATATTTTTTCTACACTTTTCAACTTGTCTTCCGGGAGCATAGTGTTACTTTTATAATCAGAAATAAAATAGGTAGGAAAATATGATGGCCAGAGTTTAGAGAGTGTTGTTGCTCTGCCTTCTCATTTATAGGTATCATTGACACTGGAGTCTGCACAGCTCTTCCTAAACCATAGGCTGCCTGGTGGAGAGCTAGGCCCCACATCTCCAGGCTTCCCCACTCTGAAGACCTCGGTTGGATGGGGTGTCTACACTCCATCCCTGGGAAACCATCAGTCTGCACAGCACACCCTGTCTTCTGATATACCCTTTTCCCCCCTTAATGTACACTAGTCCCCCTCCATCGTGTCTTTTTGGAGCTGCTGTGAAGGGTCCGATGGTGAGAGCTGCCAGATGGACCTGGACAGAGGGTGGGGGCCTACCACCTATGAGACAGCAGGTGGCATTTTTAAATCCAGCATGGATCTGCCCCTCCTTCAGGACCTCTGCAGGAGTTGGGGCGTGGAGCAGCATCCTTCCCCAACAGCTGTCAGCAGTGCCTCACCCTCACATGAGTAATGTGTTCCACATTGGAGCCCCACGCTTGTGGCCAGTATGCGAAGACATCTGCCCTGTGCGCACTGAGTGTACCCTATCCTGTCCAGTGCGCAGCTCAGTTCCTGATCACTGCTGACCAGGTCCTAGTGATGTCAGCTCTCTTCATGTGGGGAGTTAAGTGGGGCTAATGACACACATGTATGCCTTGTAAAGTGAGTATGGCTGTGGCCAAGTGGGGTACTTGTGGAAAGCTAAAGCTTAAGTGAGTTCCAGTCTGGAGATGTTAAATACTTTTCCTTCAAATGGTGTTTCTTCCTGCACTGGGAGCAAGGGTGTGGGGTGAGGGGTTAAATGATCACTTATAGTTACTTGGGTTACTTAACAATAATAAGTAATTACTTATATATTTACAGATACTAAATGGTTACTTACAGATATCAGGATACTTATATTCAGATATTTAGTGATACGAAACAATTACAGATATTTCACCTGAAGTAGAGAGTAGGGTAACTTAAAGCCAAAATATGAGGAGCTATTTTCAATGGAATGTACTTTTAGGAATGACAGTAAAGAATTTTGAAAATATAATGTAAGCCTTGAGAAATTTAGGCTGTGGAGTCACAGAGAGTATTTTTTGACCATATTCATTGTGTGGATGTTCATGGATGAAAGCCCAGCTTTGGAATGCCCTGTGAAGATATGCATCTTTGTGTGTGCACATGCCCTTGCTGATGAGGGCAGGCTCACTTCATGTGTCCTTTATGAACAAGGAAGCACATGACTATAAATGTACCCATCACGGGCATACCTTTTGCACATATTCATGTTCTGCATCAAATTGTATATCTGCAAAGATGCTCCAAAGATGCCTTGGGAGCTCTGGTGGCATAGTGCCTAAGGCATTTGACTGCTCACCAGAAGGCTGGGGGTTCAAACCCACCAGCTACGCCAGAAGGAAGGTTGGACAATCTACTTCCATAGTGATACTGCTTCGAAAACCCGAGGAGGGGTCACTGTGAGTTGGATCTGACTCCATGGCAGTGAGTTTTTTTTTTTTTTAAAGATGCCTTGATCTTAGTGGGACTGGCAGGGCTGAGTAGTTTCAAAGAAGCTAGACCTGTATTACCTAAAATGGATTTCATTAAGCAAAAAATAGCATTCTTGTATTAATTAATCCAGTTTCTATTTTTTACCTAATGGGCTAATTTGCAAGCATTGTACTGATATTAGTTTTACTCCCATCTCACAGGTGCAGGGTAATACTATATAATATTTCAGTGTGACAACTAATTTTTGTTTGAATTATTCTCTCCTTGGCCATCAGCAGAGTGAGAGTTTTCCTACTGCTCATTTATGAGCTATCCCTCCTCTTGGATGGACTGTCCACTCTGGCCTCCTGCTGCAATGGGAAGCTGACTTGAATCCAGGGTCAAAACTTTTGGATGCCTGCTGTTTGGGAGGGTTCATCCCTGGAGGCTTCCCTGTTTCTCTCAGGGTCCGTTGTGCACAGGAGTAGGAGAGAGGCTGTATAACCTCTGTCAGCAGTCAGAGAGGGTGTGGAGCTGACAGTGCTGAACATCAGTGCAAAAAGACAGGCACATAATGATCCAGCCCTTGGTGAGGCTCTTACGTTCTCTACTGGGCCTGTTGTTGTTGTTGTTAGGTGCTGTTGAGTTGTTTCTGACTCATAGTGACCCTATGCACAGCAGAACCAAATACCGTCTGATCCTGTGCCAGCTCCATGATGATCCTTTCTATACTTGAGCCCATCATCGCAGCCACTGTGTCAGTCCATCTTGTTGAAGGCCTTTCCCTCTTTCATCAACCCTCCACCTTACCGAGCATGGCATCCTTCTCCAGGGAATGGTCCCTTCTGACAAAATGACCAAAGTAGGTGAGATGAAGTGTGGCCATTCTCACTTCCAAGGACCATTTCGGCTGCACTTCCTCCAGGACAGATGTTTGTTCTTTTAGCAGTCCCTGGTACTTTCAGTATTCTTCGCCAGCACCACAACTCAAACTCATCAACTCTTCTTTGGTCTTATTCATTGTCCAGCTCTCACATGCATATGAGGCAATTGAAAATACCATGGCTTGTGTCAGGCGCACCTTAGTCCTCAAGGAGACATCTTTGCTCTTCAGCACTTGAAAGAAGTCCTATGCAGCTAATTTACCCAGTGCTATAAGTCATCTGATGTCCTGACTGCTGCTTCCATTGGCATCGATTGTAGAACCAAGCAATGTGAAGTCTTTGACAACTTCAATCTTTTCTCCATTTATTGTGATGCTGCTTATAGGCCCAGTTGTGAGGACTTTTGTTTTCTTTATAGTGAGATGTAATCCATACTGCAGACTGTATTCTTCAACCTTCATCAGTAAGTGCTTCCAGTCATCTTCACTTTCAGCAAGTAAGCTGTCATCAGCGTATCACTGGTTGTTAATGATTCTTCCTCCAATCCTGATGGCATGTTCTTCTTCATATAGTCCAGCTTCTTGGATTATTTTCTCAGCATATAGATTGAATAAGTAAGGTGAAAGGATACAACTCTGACACACTTCCTTCTTGATTTTAAACCATGCAGTGTCCTCTTGTTCTGTTCGAACAACCACCTCCTGGTCTATGTACAGGTTCCTCGTGAGTATAATCAAGTGTTCTGGAATTTGCATTCTTCTCAATGTTACCCATAGTTTGTTATGATCCACACAATCAAATGCTTTTGCATACTCTATAAAACACAGGTAAACATCTTTCTGGTATTCTTTGCTTTGAGCCAAGATTCATCTGACATCCACCATGATATCCCACATCCTCTTCTGAAGCCAGCTTGCATTTCTGGAAGTTCTCTATCAATTTATTGCTGCAACTGTTTTTGAATTATTTTCAGTAAGATTTTACTTGCATATGATATTAATGATATTGTTCTATAACTTCCACATTGTGTGGGATCACCTTTCTTTGGAATGAGTACAAATAGGGATATCTTCCAGTCAGTTGGCCAGGTAGCTGTCTTCCAAATTTCTTGGCATAACCAAGTAAGTGCCTCCAGATAGGCATCTGTTTGTTGAAACACCTCAATGGGTATTCTGTCAATTCCTGGAGCCTTGTTCTTCACCAATTCCTTTAGTGCAGCTTCAACTTCTTCCCTCAGTACCATTGGTTCTTGATCATATGCCACCTCCTGAAATGGATGAACATTGACCAGGTCTTTTTGGTACAGTGACTCTGTGTATGCCTTCCATCTTCTTTTGAAGCTTCATACATCATTCAATATTTTGCCCATAGAATCTTCCAGTATTACAACGCAAGGCTTAAATTTTTTCCTTAGTTCTTTCAGTTTGAGAAATGCTTTTAGTTTTCTGACTCTAGGTCTTTGCACATTTCATTAGAGTAATTGGATTTCTCTGCTGGAGCTGCTCTTTGAAATCTTCTGTTCAGCTCTATTATCTTGTCATTTCTTCTATTTCCTTTAGCTACTCTGTGCTCAAGGGCAAGTTTCAGAGTCTCTTCTGACATCCATTTTGGTCTTTTTTCCTTTCTCATCTTTTATTATTATTATTATTTGTTGTGATTTGGGTGAAGATTTACAGAGCAAATTCGCTTTCCATACAGCAGTTCACATATACTTTGTCGCATGTCATTGACCACAGTTTACCTCAATGCAACAGCTCCCCTCCCACTTCCTCCCCATAGTTACCTCTTCCCAGTGTCCATCCCTCCATACTCTCCCACCCTCTGAACTGTCTCCCTGT
>NW_006922194.1:690923-708557 GCF_000298275.1 Orycteropus afer afer
GTGACCAAGCAGTGACCACAACCTTGCCCCTTGTCAGCTCTACTATACACCTGGGAATTCTGATCATTCACATAAACTTATAGGACCATTGTCTACATATGATCTTGGATACACTCTCCATTTCATAGACATACCTAATCATTTAGCCTGTCCGCCTATCTATCCATCTCTCGTCTTTTTTTTTTTAAATGCTTTTTATTGAAATATAATTTATGCACAATGCAATACACAAAACTAAAGTGACATGGGTCAATGCATTTTTTTGTTTTGTTTTTGCAGTGTTCCTTCCCCTCCTCTCTCACCCCTGCAAACCAACAAAGAAAGTTTCCCTCCATCTGTAAACCTTTCCTTGACCCTCCACAACAATGAACTAATACCATACTTGTCTTTCTGTGATTGACTTATTTCACTTAGCATAATGTCCTCCAAGTTCATCCATATTATGCAGTGTTTTCCAGCTCTGTTGTTGTTAATGTGCCATTGAGTGTTTTCCAGACTCTACATTATTCTGTAGTGCTGCATAGCATTTCATTGTGTGTATGCACCATAGTTTGGTCATCTACTCTTCCTCAGATGGGCATATAGGTCATTTCCATCTTTTTGCTATTGTAAATAGTGCTGTGATGAACATGAGTGTGTATATATCTGTTCCTGTCCTGGCTCTCACCTCTCTAGGATATATACCTAGCAATGGGATTGCTGGGTCAAATGGTATCTCAAATTCTAGCTTTCTAAGGAATTGCCATACTGCTTTCCATAGTGGTTGTATCATTTCACAGTCCCACCAGCGGTGTATGAGAGTCCCAGTTTCTCCACATCCCTGCCAGCATTTGTTATTTTCTGTCTTGTTGAACCTTGCTATCAGTGCTGGGGTGAGATGGTATCTCACTGATGTTTTGATTTGCATCTCTCTGATGTCCAGTGATCGTGAGCATCTCTTCATGTATTTGCTGGCCACCTGAGTATCCTCCTTGGTGATGTAGCTATTCATGTCTTCTGCCATTTTTCAATTGGATTGTTAATTCCTTTGGTGTTGAGGCATTGGAGTTTTCTATAAATCTTAGAGATAAGTCCCTTGCCAGATACGTAATTATCAGCAAATATGAATTTGTTGCTGTCATTTTTGCTATGTGCTTTTTTGTGGTGTCGATTTCTCTGTTCCATATATATATATATATTTTATTTTAAGAGCTTGTTTTACATTCAACGTTACATGTACATTTAGTTTCACTCCCCATTACCATGTCCAACCCTAACCCAGTCTTCTCCCCTCCCTCCCCATTAACCCTCCCCCTGTGCCCCTCATATATATACACTCCTGTTTGTCCTGCATTTTCTCAGTTTGAATGTTGGTCCTTTGGTGCCCCATGGTCTGTCGCTCTAAGGGATGTATTACCGTAGAGTATGTGGGTGCGTCATCCTGGGTTGAGTGGTTTGCGTGTACATCTTAATAACTATTGGGCAGAGAGCTAGCCCCTAGGGGTGAGTTTTATTCCAGGTCCAGAATGTATTCCAGGGCCATAGTATTGGGGGTCTCATCAGATTTCATCTGACCAGTAATTCTGGTCATTATTGAGTTTTTGGATTTTGTTCCACATTTTCCCTCCCACTCTATCCAGGATCTCCAGATTTGATCCTTTCCTGAGTGGTTGGTATTGGTAGCCGGGCACCATCTAGTTTTTCTGGTCTTGAAGGCCCTTGTGTCCTATGGCTGATTGCTTCCAAATGCCCTTGTTTTTTTTTTTTTTACATTTTTTTCGCTTATGACACCAGGAGACCATTAGCTGCATCTTAGATGGCCGTTTGAAAGCTTTTAAGACCCCAGTTGCTACTCACCAATGTAGGATGTGGAACAAGGCTTTTTCCATGTAATTTTCTATGCTGAGCTCGTTTCGTTTATGAATCATGTTACCACTTCCTTCTTTGCTATTGTTTTAGTGTTTGCTGTATATCTGTGCTGGTCCTCTTTTTTATTTTGATGTGAAAGTTTATCAGTTTTCTTTGAGGTTGCCCTGTGATTTGTAGTTTTCTTCCCAAGTTTAGAACAGTCCGTTCTATCTTGTAGTTGTCTTAACTTCCCTACCATCTAGATGTTCTGTAACAACACAGTTTTTTTTCCCTCTTTTTGGTTTGTAGTTGTCCTCACTTGTCAATTGATGTCTCTGGTTCCCTGTTTACAATCTTGTAGGCTTATTTACTTTGGATGCTTCCATAGCTGGGTTGCTTTCTGGGTTATGTCATCATGTGAGTTAATAGTCAGTTGTTGTTTGCTGTTGTTGGCTCTCTGTCCAAAGGGCTCCTTTAGCATCTCTTGTAAGGTTGGTCTTATTTTAAGAAATTACCTTAATTTCTGCTTATCTGGAAATGTCCTAATTTCACCATCATATTTGAGGGACAGTTTTGCTGGGTACCTATTTATTGGTTGGAAATTTTTCTCTTTCAGGGTTTTATATATACCATCCCATTGTCTTCTCACCTGCAAGGTTTCTACTGAGAAATCCAAGCTTAGTCTTAATGGTTGCCCCTTGTAGGTAACTGTTTGTTTTTCCCATTCTGCTTTCATGATTCTTTGTCTTTGGTTTTGATGAATTTGATGATGATATGTCTTGGTGATTTTCTTTTGGGGTCTATCCTGTTTGGGGCTCATTGGACTTCCTGAATGGATATATTCTTACCTTTCATCATAATAGGAAAACTCTCTTCCAAAAAGTCTTCGGCAATCTTCTCTGTGGTTTTATTTGTCTCTTCCTGTTCTGGAATTCCGATTACACATAGGTTATTCCTTTTTGATGGTATCCCACATGAACCTTAGGCTTTCTTCATGTTTTGATCTTTTTTTCTGATTGATCCCTTTTCAAAGAAGTATTGAGGTATTTGCCCTTCAATCTCACTAATTCTGTCTTCCACTGATTAAATTTTACTCCTTTGGCTATCTATTTCTGAAAATTCAGTATTAATCTTCTGGATTTCTGTGTGTAGATTTTATGTCATTTCTAATTTTTCATTTATTTTGTCATTTTATTCTTGTCTTTTGAAATTATTGTAGGGTTTTCTCTGTGTTTTCCTCAATTTTGTCAGTGTTTTCCTTGATCTGCCTCTCAATTCATCGAAGATAACTAAATATAATTCTTTTGAATTCCTTATCAGGGAGTCCCAATGCTGCATCTTCCTCAGGGATGAGTTTTGGGTCTGTATCTTGGTTCCTTGTTTCCCCTGCTTTATCTTGCTTCTTTGTGTGGACTGTGATGGTCTGTTGTCTCCAAGGCATTGTGACGTTTGTTTTTGTGTTTATATTTAATTGGTGATTGTATGTTGGAGTTACTTGCCCATGATTTTTATTTTTCTTTTTATGTTATCTATGCAAGCAGGGTACTGTGCTGTGCTCCTGTATTCATTAGTTGACAGCACTTATACACTCACCACTTGTCTCCTTTCCTGTTGTCAGCCTCTCATATGTCACTGCTGACTTTGGCAAACAGAGCCTATTCTTAGGTCCCGAAATCTGAATGAGAATGCTGTCACTTTAAACTCCAAAATGGCTGCCACTTGTAAAGATTCAAAATGGCTGCACCCTCAGTCACTTAAAATATCCAAAATGGCTGCTGCGTGTGCACAATCAAACTGGCTGCACCTTCTGGACAGCAGAAAGTCCACAGTTCAGGCTGTCTGCCCCTTGCTGTTTCCCTTCCTAATTATAGGCCACCAGTGCAGTCGTTCCTGGTGCCCTTGGTGACCAGGGCTAATCTTAAGGTCAATTCTCAGGTCCCAACACCACTTGGAAATATTCAGGCTTTTGGTCCCATCAAAGTAGCTGACAGTCTGCATCTCTGACTTTCTCTGCACTCACTGTTTTTGTTCAGGTTTTTCCACTAGTTGGTGCCTAATCCACTTCTATATAGTTCCTTTCAAGGCTCAGGGCTCCAGGATTATCTTCTGTGTCTCTGTCAATTGGTTTCTCTTTTCTTTGTTGAAGAGAGTCTCTGTCGCTTATCTGCCTGTTCCTCCATCTTACTGGAATTCTTTCCCTTTCTCATCTTTTTAATGACCTCTTACTTTCTTCATGGATGATGTTCTTGATGTCATTCCATAATTATTCTGGTTTTTGGTCATTGGTGTTCAATGCATCAAATCTATGCTTTAGATGGTCTCTAAATTCAGGAGGGATAAATTCAAGGTCATATTTTGGAGCTCATGGACTCGTTTTAATTGTCTTCAACTTCAGGTTGAACTTGCATATGAGCAGTCAATGGTCTGTTCCACAATCAGCTCCTGGCCTTATTTTGGCTAAAGATTTTGAGCTTTTCTATCACCTCTTGCTACATATTAGTCAATCTGATTCCTGTGTACTCCATCTGGTGAAGTCCATGTGTATAGCCACCATTTGTGTTGTTGAAGAAAGGTATTTACAATGAATAAGTTGTTGGTCTTGCAAAATTCTATCATGCGGTCTCCAGAACTATTTCTGTCACCAAGGCCAGATTTTCCAACTACTGGTAATTCTTCTTTGTTTCCAACTTTTGCATTCCAGTCACCAGTGATAATTAACACATCTTGATTGCATGTTCGGTCAATTTCAGACTGCAGAAGTTGATAAAAAATCTTCAATTTCTTCATCTTTGGCTTTGGTGGTTGGTGGTTGGTGCCTAGTATAGGGTAAACCCTGATGACAACTTGTTGGTAAGCAATGGAATAATGAATACCTGCATCATCTGTGAAGGGTCAGCTTGGGGATGTTGAATATTTTTCCAGAACTAAAACTCTGTGCTTCTTGAATGTGGCTTGTTGCCCTGTGGTGGACCATGTTTTATCCTGGGAGGGAGTAGGCTCCTGGGGCCATGTTGTGGCAGCCCCACATCCTCCTTGGGGCTGGGTGGGCAGGGTGAATGGGTAGGGGCTCCCTTACTCCTTTTCCTGGTGGAAGTGAGAGGCTGGGTTGTGAGAATGCTGGAGGACCTGTCTTCTCCCTTGTGTTCTGACTTCTCTGGGGTCTGAGTACCCCAAGGAACGTTCCCTCCTGGGATGATACTGATACAGACAATTGATGTTTCTCTGGGCTCTCTGCCCTGAAGAAGATAATTTGTACCTTAGATAGATGGATAACTGCCATTGAGTTGACTCTGACTCATGGTGACTTTATATACAATAGAATGAAATGTTCTGAATTGAAATGCCCAGTCTTATGTCATCTTCACAATTGCTGGCATGTTCTAATCCATCATTGTGACTACTGTGCCAATCCATTTCAACTCACCCTTGCTGACCCTGTACTTCACCAAACATGATGTCCTCCTCCACTGATTGATCCCTCCTGATGGTATGTGCAGTGCAAGTGAGTTGGACAGTGTTCTGTTGTGATCCATAAGGTTTCATTGGCTGCTTTTCAGAAGTAGATCTCCAGACTTTTGTTCCTACTCTTAGTCTGGAAGCTTCACTGAAATCTTTCCACCATGGATGACCCTACTGGTGGCATAGCTTCTATCACAGCAACATGCAGGCCACCACAGTAAGAAACCTGCCAGGTAGGTGGTGAAATTATACCTTAGAGTCTCAGTATATCTACCAAGTCACAAAAGCGTTTTGTGACATGTTGGGGAATTTCTTTAACTCTCTTATCTAGCTCACTAATTCTCTGAACTTGATGGAATTAATAAATAAATGTGTGTAATTTGTTATTTAAACTGTTCTTTGAATTTTAAATTTTAATGCCATTTTCATTTCTAAAAGTTATTTCTTTTTCAAATTTATCTGATCATTTTTTCTAGTCTGTGAGTATGTGTTACCCATTTTTGAATCCTTTTTCTTTTAGTCATTTTAAAACAAAAACAAACCAGTTACCTTTGAGTTGATTCTGACTCATGACAACTCCATGTGTCTTAGGCTGGGTTCCCTAGGGAAGCAAAACCAATGAAGTTTATATATGTATATATTTATAGAGATTTATCTCAAGGAAATGGCTCACATGGTTGTAGAGGTTGGCAAGTCCCAAGTCTGTGGGTCAGATGACAGACTGGAGGCTTCTCCTGACTCATGTAGCTGTATGAGATGATGAATCCAAGATTAGTAGGTCAGATGGCAGGCTGCTAGCTCAAGTTCTAAGAACTGGAGGTTAGATGATGATGAACCAGATGCAGGATCCAGACTGAGCAAAAAGCCAGAGAACTCTGCCAGAACGTCCATATATGTTGGATGTAGGCCACAGCCCTGAGGAAATTCTCTTTCAACTGATTGGCTGCTATCTCATCAAGGCAGTAATCACATTATATCTGGTCTCATGGAGGTGATTACATCATTGCAAAACTACATCATAACTGCCAAACCACAGAGAATCATGGATCAGCCAGTTTGATGCACAACTTTAACTATCACCCATGTGTTGCAGAGTACAACTGCACTCAACAGGGTTTTCAATGTTGTGACCTTTCAGAAGCACATTGCCATGCCTGTCTTCTGAGGCAACTCTGGATGGGTTTGAACCACCAACTTTATGGCTAGTAGTTGAGTGTTTAATCATTTGTACAACTTAGGGGCTACTTCAAAGGAGCTCTGGTGGTGTAGTGCCTAAGGCATTTGACTGCTAACCAGAAGGTTGACAGTCCAAACCCACCAGCCACTATATGGAAGGAGATGAGACAGTCTACTTCTGTAAAGATATGCCACCTTGGAAACCCAATGGGGGTTGCTATGAGTTGGAGTTGACTCAATGGCAGTGAGTTTACTTTTGGGACAAGTGAATGTTATTCTGTACCCATTACCCTTAAATGGAGGAGTAAGGTTATGAATTCTTGATGAGACTCTTGTTTCCTCACTCAGAGCCCAGGCTTGGCAGGTGAGCAGCAGCTCCACCATCTCCTGGTTGGAATTTCACTGAAGGCACAGTCCTTTGAAGGTCTAGCTGCATGCCTGTGTAGGCTTGAGGCTCACATTATCATTCACTGCCTCTTCTTCAGACCCTCAGGCTCTGAGACTAGTCATAGCCCTGTCCACACTGCAGAGCTTGGAATACCTTTCTTGTTGCTCCTGTCTTCAATACCCTCTTCATGTTTTATTTTAGCAACTTCCCTTCCCTACTGAGCACTCAGCTGTGTATATAATTGTATATCCTGAATTTGGGCAGTGGATTATATCAATGGGTATGTAGCATTTGGAGCTCCCACCCACTGTGATTTAGCCGACTGAGGGCCTGGTCTCCTGTAGCCCAGTGAAAGATGACCTCTTGATCAGGCTGACACAGGTATTTGGTGGCCAGTTCCAACCCAGGGCTGTCTTAGCAGGGATCCACCAATGCCAGTAGTGTCACGAGGGCTTGATGCTTGACACACCTGCCTGGGTTGGGCCTTCTTCCTTCCCTGCAGATCCTGGGAGCCTTCCTGTGCTGGCTGCCCCTGCTGAGGGGCCAGACTTCCAATGTGGCACCATCTCCACCGAGCCTAATGACTGATAGCCCTGTGGCCAGGGTTCACCTCTTAGTTGATTTGCTTCTTTAGCAATGTCTTTTAGGTACTTAACACTGAGAACTGAGCAGTAGCAGGATTTCAAAAAGATGTATTGATTGAAACAACTCAGCAACATTGTAATAGGAAGTTAATGCCCAGTGGCTTTTCAGTCCATATCCTACCATCCTAACCCCACTCCTTTTAGCTCCTACCACCCCTTTCATCCTATTTGGAGAGGATGTGCCATTTTTACAAAACTGAAGACATACTTACTGTGCTGTAAAAGTGTCAAAGTGTCCTCATAATTTTACCTCCCTCAGACTTTTCAGGATCATGGCCCTTCCTATGGTGGGGCACCAAGAGCATTATAAATAACATTCCCCAAAACATGGTTGTGCAGAGAGCTTCTTTTTATCTTCTTTTTAATCTGATCTTTGGGGCAGACTCTCAGGTATGAGATTCTTTGGTCAAAAGATAAGAGTGTAGGTTTATGGCTCACTTATATATATATATATTGAAGGAGTTCTGGTGGCACAGTTCCTAAGGCATTTACTAACCAAAAGTTGGTGGTTCAAACCCACTAGCCACTCCATGGAAGGAAAATGGAGCAATCTACTTCTGTAATGATTTACCACCTGCTAAAGAGGCAAGGAGGCCACATCTTCTGACCTCTAACCACACAAGAGGAAGACAGAATCACTATCAGTATCCCAAGGCCCATTACTGTGAGGCCAGACATGTTGCCTCCCTCTAGCTCTTTCCTCAACCCTGCTACCAACTGTTCCTCCCGCAGCACCCACCACTTTTCTGCTGGGTTCAATAATTCGCTGCAGTGGTCACACAGAACTCACAGATTATGGGGTTTATTAGGGAAGCACCAGGCTACAATTCAACTTCAGTAACAATGTTCAGTCTCTCTCAGCCTGCCATCTCTCAGCCAACAGTCTCTCTCGGTCTCTCTCCCAGCAGTACGTGTCTCTTGGTGTCTATTTCTCAGCATGTGTATCTCGATGTCTCTTTCTCAGCAGCGCATGTCTCTAAGGAGCGCATTTCTCTCAGCAGCACGTCCTTGTCAGCCAGCAGTCAGAGAGATTTCTGCCTCTAGGAGGCCTCCTTTTGAGCCTGGCAGAGTGGCCAAACTAGCCAATCATAACATCAGAATTCTAAGCACCGGAGAAAGAATGAACTTCCCAGAACATTGCTTTGTGCCACTTCCAACAGAAATACCCCAGGTGGATACCATTTACAATCAGGAGCTCCTCAGTTGCTCACAGCAAATTCTACCATGGAGTTTATAAAGACTTATGGCTAGAAAAGCCATACCAGGTAATTTACTACAATGTACCACCTCAGAAGCCCAGTGGGGGTTGCTGTGAGTGGGAATCAACCTGATGGCAGTAAGTTCAGTTTTTTATTATATTGACCCTAAAGGACTCCTGAGGTATGGCTGTAGCTCTGTGACAGGCTGATGAGGCTAACGAGGCCAACAAGGGATGTGGTACTTTCTAGTTTGCCTACTGTTCTGGTTGCCTAGTGCCACTATGAGGAAAAATATACCACAAATGGGATGGCTTAAACAAACAGGAGTTTATTCTTAAGATTTGGAGGCTTTAAGTCCAAGTTCAAAGTGCCAGGCTCTAGGGGCTGGGTGAAAACCCCTCAACCTTGGGGTCCAGCTCTGCCTCCTGCTCGCAGCCCACTGAAGCTAGAGGCATTTCTTCACTCAGATGACTGTCAGTTGCTGAGACTGAGAAGCCCCAAGGTTGACAAATAAAAAGGCACCGTCCCGATGTTACCAATCCAGATGGCAGGCCATTAACTTAAGTCCACTATAAGTCCCAAAGTCAGCAGAGCATAGCAGGCTGCTGAGCAATGACATGGCTACATGCAGTGTCCAAGTGTGCCAAAGGCTAGAGACCATTCAGAAAGGCTTCTGCTTAAATACAGGAAGCAGACCACATACCCAAAGGCAGCTACTCAGCTGCTCCCAGTAGATTCCACCATGGAGTTGATTACCAGTCTCATCATGGGGAATACTATATCCAGCTGCCCAGCCACTCAACCAGGCCTAGCCAAGTTGACACACAAACAAAACCACCACACCTACCATCTTAAGACTGGGAGCCCCAAAAAGAATTTCAGGATCCTGTAAGGAGGGCTAAGTGATGAGGTGAGTGTATGTTGTTGGGGGCTTAGGGTTCTCTGAGTTTCCTGGGCTGGTGGTAGATTGCAGAGAAGGGAATGGATGTGCAGGCCTGGTGGAAGACCATGCAGGGGACTTGGGTCTGAGATTCTGTGTTAGTGTGATGTGTGGAACAGGAAGGACAAGGCTGCCTGCTCTCAGTGCTCTTGGTCTAGAAAGCCTGCCTACTCACCAAGGGTCCTGGCCAGTGAGTGTCCATAAAGGAAAGGCACCTAAGTGGAGCTGGCATTTCTAGCAGCAGACAATATGGTTGCCTCTGAGGTGCTGTGGGTCCCCGGGAGTACTGCTGTTGTTGGGCTGCCACTGCCCACACAATTGCAGGCTTAAGGAAAACCCCCTGTTGGGTGGCCCCGTCACTGGGCTAACTCCTGAGGCCCACTGTATTGGTTTGCTGCAGCCTCTTCTACTGGGTTCTGGCTGGAGCAACTTCTGGAAAATCCAAGTAAAATGCACAGCTTGTCAGGGCCCTAACACCCTTAGTGGCTGGAGATGCAGGTGGAGAAATGCAGCCTGGTATGCAGGCATGCTGGTTGTCACCCTACTGCTTTCAGCCACTGCCGCACCATGCTGCTTCTCTGTGTGCCACTGCCTCTGCCCAGCAGTGCCCCTTACCTGCACACCTGCCTGTAGATGGGCTCCAGCAGACTTTATCTTTCTTATGGCCCCCCATATGCTGTATGTGAATATACTCTCACTTTTCCTGGTCCTTATCAGTCTGAACCTCTGTAGGCTAGTCTACTTGCCTTAGCCCTGAGTTCCCTACCTGTAGCTTAGCTTTGGTCTGACTGGCCTCAGCAGCCCATCAAGTTTCAGGACTGTCACTCTGGATGTGGGGTAGAAGCAGCCAGCAGAAGGAGATTTCTGCTGACCTGTAGACCTAGGTTCTGACCCCAGTGAGAAGATGCTGGAGCTTAGGGAGGCATGGTGGGGAGGGACTCCCCTGCATATCCATTCCCTTCTCTGCAGCCTACCACCAGCCCAGGAAACTCAGAGAACCCTCAGCCCCCAACAGCAGACACTCGCCTTATCACTCAGCCCTCCTTACAGGATCCTGAGATTCTTTTTGGGGCTCCTAGTCTTACTTAGGGAGCTCTGGTAGCATAGTGCCTAAGGCACTTGACTGCTAACCAGAAGGCTGGCAGTTCAAACCCACTAGCCACTCCTCGGAAGGAAGGTTGGGCAGTCCTACTTCTATAGTGATACTGCCTCAGAAACCCAAGGAGGGATCACTATGAGTCGTGTCTGACTTGACGACATATAACAACAATGACAACAACAGTCTTACTTAGATGCTAGGTGAACTAGAAAGTACCATATCCCTTGTCAACCTCGTTAGCCTCATCAGCCTATCACTGTGCTAGAGCCACATCTCAGGAGTCCTTTCAGGTCAAAGGTCTTAAAGTCCCTCTAAGGTGGGAGAGGGCAGGTTGTGTTTGTAGATGGTGTGGAGGCTGCCCTTGTTAGTGATGGTGAGGACAGGGGGCCCGATGCTGAGGCCTGGGGCAAGGTGGCCTGTCTCAGTAAAATGGGTCCTAGGTGAGGCCCTTGGCCTAGACCCCCAGGACCACATATGAAGCTGATGCTTCATATCCAGGATCACAGTGCCAGAGATGGGGAGTGGGGGAGTGGGTTTGGGGGCCAGAGGCCTTGCTTGTTATATTTAGAGAGACAGCATTGTGTGCATGTGTGTGTGTGTGTGTATTTATGTATGTATGTATGTATGTATCTCTCAAACCAACTGCCATTGAGTCAATTCCAACTCATCATGACCTTATTGGATAGAGTAGAAGTGTCTCATAGGGTTTACAAGGTTGCAAATCTTTATGGAAGCAGACTGTTTCATCTTTCTCTCATGGAGCAGCTGGTAGGTTCTAGCCACCAAACTTTTGGTTAGCAGCTAAATGTTTTAACCACTGCACCACCAGAAAATGGACATGCTTCATAGTCCTGTGGCCCAGTCAGTCTTTTTCTGATTCTAGTCCTTGTCTATTTTCCTCCTCACTGTTCACTTAAGTAATATCTGACATGGAATCATGTGTCTTAAGTTTTCTGTTAGCAGTTTCATCATGGGACTTTCCTCACTGTGATAGTTGTGTTCCCCTGTGTCCCAGCATTCCCACCAGGTGGCCAATGCCAGCACCACATGTTTCTCCAGGATTTTTTTGTGAGGAAGCACATGGATACATGCACAGAACTTTTTCTTTGTGGTTAATTTCAAAATTTCATGATATTTCCAGGTTTCCTTACTCTCTTCTCTGTAGGTTGTTTTTTCTAATTACAGTTATGTCATGATCATTTCCATAGGTGTGTAGATCTAGCTCTAGTACTCCTCCCCCTACATTTTATTGTGAAAATGGTCACACATATAGCAAAACTAAAAGAATTCTGCAGCAAACACCTGCATGCTACCACCTAGATTTTGCTACTGGCATTTTACTATATTTGCCTCATTTTTGTATATTTCAAAGTAAGTTGCAGACTTCAATCTTTTTTTCCCTAAATCCTTCAATAGAATGCATTCTGATAATTCATGCTATAGATGTTCAATAATTTATTCAATCACCCACTTTTTTTTTTCTTTTATTATGGTTTGGGTGAAAGTTTAAAGGGCAAATTAGTTTTTCATTCAACAACTTTTACACATTTTGTTTTGTAATGTTAGTTGCATTTCCCTCAATGTATCATCACTCTTCTGGCTTCCTCCCTGAGTTCCTGGGTCCATTCTTCCTTCTTTCCTGCCTTTTGGGCTTTGTTCTAGGACAGGTGCTGCCCTTTTGGTCTCATGTGGTTAATTGTTCTGAGGAGTATGTTTCTTACCAGTGTCACTGTTCACTTTATAGGCCTGTCTGTTGTTTGACTCAATTACCCACTGCTGATAATAGTTAGATTATTTCCAGTTTTGCTACTAAAAGTAAAGACTCTACATACATGTGTTATTCTTCCTATTGGACAGGTTCCTGGAATGGATTTCTGGGGAAAAAAAAAGCAAAGAAAAACATATATTTTAAATTTTAATGATATTTCCAGGTTTACTTATTCCCTTGAGGTATCTATGATGTTTGTTTCTTTCTTCTCTCATTGTAAAAGTAGTGCATACACATTTTAGACATTTTGGTAAGTAAAGAAAAAAAATTTGAAGAACAAAAACTATCCCCCAGAGGTGAAGCAACAGCTGTGTATGGCAACATTATTCTTACCTGTCCTTTCTTAGTGTCTGTAGTCTCTCCCGGCACTGGGAGGTACAGGTTTTCCTGTTATAGTTTGTAGGCCAAGAGGCTGAAGGAGGCCTAAGGGCAGGACCAGGCTGGTCTCCTCCCTCCCACCTGTTTTGATGTTGTGGGCCTGTACTAGACCTAGACCGTCTTTCCAGGGACTCATCTGCATCTAGAACTGATGTAGTACCAACTGCTAGATGCCTGTCTATCAGAATGTGCAGACCCTGGGCCCATGGGAAGGGTAGAGGGGAGGAGGGAAGGACTGCTGCTCTAGATGTTACCTCCATGGCCAGGTTATACAAGAATTCTAAAGGACTCAGAGGGGAGCTCAGCTCCCATGTGCTGCACTATGGAGGGGCCCAAGTGGGTTATCAGGGCTGCTTCCCCTGGGGAGGGTACCTCCAGGGCAGTGGGCATACAGGTCAGGTGTCTGGGGGACAGAGGTACACATTGCCTGCTGGTCAGCCACATCAGGCCCTTGCCTATTTGTTGGACACAATATGTTGGTCCATGTAGGGTTTTCAAAGATAGTTCCATTAGGTGCAATGTATAGAAATGAGGAGATTTCACATAAAATGTGCATTCCTATCTTTTCTTGAAAGACCCAAAGATCTGAAAATATCAAGTGCCCAGCTTGGGTGCTGTTCTGGGCCCAGTTGCTGTCCCCTTGTCTTGTGTCTTCCACAACCCTGGCCCACTTCCACCTCCTGAGAGTGAGTATGTGTTCACTGAGCAGGGAATCATACCTCTGGTTTCTTACTCTGCCAACATTCCTCTCTGTGGACTATGTGCTAGTGACACCTGTACATAGGCTACTTTTCCTTAGGAAGTACAGATTCTTAGTCTGCAGATTTGGATTCTGAGTCATGGCAACCCCATGTGTTAGTGTAAAACTGCTCCATGGTGTTTTCTTGGCTGTAATATTAATGGAAGCAGATTGCCAAGCCTTTCTTCCACAGTACCACTGGGTGACTTCAAACCACCAACCTTTAGGTTAATGGTTGAGCATAAACCATTTGCACCACCCAGGGACCTTAGCAATATAATCATGTAGGAAAAACTTCAACAGCCAAATATTTGTCTCCAGTGAAAAATGTGTTTCCCTCCCACCTCACCAAAGTCACCAGTCCTCTTCAGAGGTGGCCACTGGAATCAGGGTCCTATCTATCCTTCCAGAATGTACTGATCACATAGGAACATAGTTATGTGTTTCCTTCAACCACTCACAGAAAATGGGTGTGCACTCCTCACTGTTCTGCGACCTGTAATCTTCTTTGGATAATATGGAGAATGTTCCAGATCAGTAAGGCTGTAGTTTGTACTTCTTCACACTCCAAGGTATTTACCTAGTCTCCCATTGATGGACACGTAGGTGGTTGTAATCTTTTGCTGCTGCAATAAGTACCCAATGTATGCGTGGTCTAGTATACTTGTAGGCAGATCTTAGAAGAAGATTGTACACAAAGGTGCAGGCATTTATATGTCAGTAGCTGCCTTTTTTTTTTTTTTAAGATTCTGTGAGAAAGCTTGTTTGTCTACAGCATCACCAATACAAATGCTCTTCACACTCTTATCTTTGCCAGTCTGATAGGTGGTCAGTCTTCTTACTATACATGATATTGAACTTCTTTTTCTGCGTTTAAGAGTCATTTGCATATCCTTTTCTGTAAATTGTTTACTTAAAGTCATGGTTTAAATTCCTTGTCAAACAGACATAGCTTCATTTTTTTTTTTCCCTATGAAAATATGTCTTATTGTTTAATATGCCCTTAATTTACACATCAGGAATAGAGTGAGGTTTCCCTTAGGTGTATGTGACTCATCTGAAAATAGTTTATTTTGGTGTTGATGTTTCTTAGATTAATGGTACAGCTGTTCCATTATTCTGGATTATTTTGGGTTTTATGTTCACAAGGTGGGCCATGGCAAGCACTCACAAGCTGTGTGTGTGGGGGTGCCAAATGATTCTCCCCTCCTCTGTAAGGAGCACACAGCTGTGTCCTTGTGAAACCTGGTAGAGCTTCACCTAAGGAGGGCAACAGCCTATCCCTTACCAACCCTTCCCATAAACACCTGCACAAGTGCTGTTGTTCTTTTAAATCATTTTAGAAGTAAGAGTTTAACAAAATGATCATTAGGAATGTACTATCTTAACCAAGTCCACCCAAGAAACTTTAGACACTGGGCCCTGTTGTCACGGGGTCTCACCCTTCCTTTTCTGGTTTGTTCCCCTTTCCCAAGTCATGTCTTCATTGAGTCCCTCATGTAGGGTGGCTGTGGCTGCAGGGCTTGCCCTGCCCTGAGAGGGAAATGGCTTGAGGGAATGACTGGTGCTAGGGCCTGGGGGGGTGTCCTGGTCATAGAGTTTTAGGGCTGCTGGGGACTTTGGGGATGTGTCAATCAAAACACTTGGTTTTTGAGCTGAGGAAGGCAGGGCTTGTGGAAGGTAAGTGATGCACTTCCACTTGTCCATAATGATTTCTTCTTAGTCTTGCTTGGGATTTATTTTAAGACTGCCTCTAACAAATATACTCCAGACATGCACTTAGGAAGTGAATTCCTATGTAAATGTGTTAGAGCAAGCACTATACAGGTGGACCCTGTGGTCAAGTGCAGAGGATGCTGACAGGAAAGCAAATTTAGGGCTTTTATTACACATTTGTGCTGGTTTTCTAGAAGAGATTCTGTGGTCTCCTAGTAGAACTTAGAGCCCCTGCTCAATTGTGGAAACCCTGGGGAGAGTGAGAGGGGTGCTTTGGCTCTATCTGACTCTCCTGGGTCTCAGCAGTCACTTACCTCTAATTCCCGGTTTGTCTAGAACATGCCCTGCTATGACATGTCCTAAACGTGGCTTGTATTCAGACACAGGTGGAGCCCTAAAGGTTCTGAGACAGGAGGTCTGGCGAGAAGGAGAAATCGAAATTTCCAAGCCTTCCCAGTAATCTCCATAGACTGATCTGGAGTGATTTTCAGGACATATTTTGAATTGAGAAACCTAATGTCCTAACTAATCCTGGCTGGATCATCCCCAGATGCAAGTGAGGGTGTGGGTCAAAGCCCGAGGGACCAGTGACCCCTCTTCACTTCTAGGTACCTGGCAGAAAAGTCTTCTGGTAGATACACCTAATCCCAAAGACCAGAGTCAGCATGGCTAACTGATGGACCCCAACACCTGTGCCTCTTGACAGATGGACAGATGCATGGAAAGACATGTATGACCTGTACAGCCCTCATGCAATATATACACATAGGAAAAAAATTCAACAGCACCTGAATCTGACCATGAGAGCCTAGACAGACCCATATGGGCCCCGTGCAAGTCCTTTGTTGGAGCCTCCATGCCAGTGCATAAGAGACGGAAGAGCCAGAGACCTGACCACGGAGCTGCACGTGATTCTGGATCAAATATTAAAACAGCTGTAGAGGACATTATTGGGACAACTTGGGATAGCAGAATATGTGTATTTATATATTTGTTAGAGAATACATTTAATGACTATCCATGCTGTTGGTTGTTGGTATTGTGATTACAGTGGAGACTGCCTTTGTTCTCAGGAGATGCAGGCTGCTGTGTTAGTAAAGGGTCTTAATGTGTGTAATTGATTCACACATTTCAGAAAAACAGAAATAAAACAAATGACGCAAAAGCTTAGAAATTGGATAATAAATGTGAGAGGAATACAGATGTTCATTTTACTAGTCTTTCAACATTTGTGTAAGGTTTTAAATTTTCAGTATAAAAACTGGTGGGAAGAAGTTTACCAGGTGATGGTGACGGGGAGCATTTTTGGTTACCCAGCATGTTGCTGACAAGGTTCATTCGTGACATACCAGTTATCAGAACTTCCATTTCTTTTTATGGCTGAGTAATATTCCATTGTATGTATAAATTACATTTTGTTTATCCATTGATGAACATTTGGGTTGTGTCTACCTTTTGGCTCTTGAAATAATGTGAACCTAGGTAAGGAACTCTGGTAGCATAGTGGCTAAGACACTTGCCTGCTAACCAGATGGCTGGCGGTTCAAACCCACCAGCCACTCCTCGGACGGAAGGTTGGGCAATCCTACTTCTGTAGTGATACTGCCTTGGAAACCCAAGGAGGGGTCGCTATGAGTCGGGTTTGACTCGACAGCACATAACAACAACAAGGTATAAAAATATCTGTTTGAGTATCTGCTTTCAAGTCTCTTGAGTATATGCCTAGGAGTAGAATTGCTAGGTTTTAAAATAATTCTGTTAAGCTTTCTGAGGTAGCACCAAACTGTTTTCCATGGTGGGTGTACCATTTCAAAATTAAAAAAAAAAATTATTATATGATGAAAGATTACAGAGCAAACTTGTTTTCCATTCAACAGTTTATACAGATTTTGTTTCCTGACATTCATTGCAGTCCCCACAATATAACAGCTCTTCCCACTTCCTCCCTGTGGTTACCTTTTCCCACTGTCCTTCTTTCCTATACATTCCTGTCTCCTGATCTTCTCCCTGTGCAAATGCTACCCTTCTGATTTCCCAGCGTTGATTGTTCTAAGGAATGTACCTACCTGGTATAATTGTTCACCCTGTTGTTTTGCTGGAAGCCATGGGAGTAAGTTCAAATTCCAACCCCAAAGAATGACCATTTTATAATCCTACCAGCAGTGGTCAGCCCCAGGGTTATAGGTGAGGAGAGACAACTCAGGGACGCCCAGAGTAGCAGGCCGGAAGAGCAGGAGAAAGGGGTAAAACCCAGGAAGCCAAAGAGAAGAGCAATCAGCCGAAGGGATTAGGTGAGGAGGG
>NW_006922194.1:724829-726764 GCF_000298275.1 Orycteropus afer afer
CTCTACACCAGCAAAGAGATTGCTGAAAAAGAAATAAGGAAATCAATACCGTTTACAATAGCTACCAAAAAAATACAATACTTGGGAATAAATCTTACCAGGGACACAAAAGACCTGTAAAAAGAAAACGATAAAAAACTACTTCAGGAAACCATAAGAGATCTACATAAATGGAAGAACATCCCATGCTCGTGGATAGGAAGATTGAACATTTTGAAAACGTCAATTCTACCCAAAGCAATCTATACATTCAATGCAATCCCAGTCCAGATCTCATCAATATTCTGTAAGGATAATGAAAAACCAATCACTGACTTTATATGGAAAGGAAAGAGATTTCGGATAAGCAAAGCACTATTGAAGAAGAAGAACAGAGTAGGAGGTCTCACACTGCTGGATCTCAAAACATACTATACAGCCACTGTAGTCAAAACTGCCTGGTATTGGTTTAATGACAGACACATAGACCCATGGAATACAATTGAGAACCCAGAAATACATCCATCGACCTATGGTCAGCTGATCTTTGACAAAGGCCCAAAATCTATTAAATGGGGAAGAGAATGTTTGTTTAATAAATGATGTTGGCAAAACTTGATATCCATTTGCAGAAAAATGAAACAAGATCTGTACCTCACACCATACACAAAAACTACTTCCAGATGGATCAAAGGCTTAAATGTGAAACCTAAGACTATAGAGTTCCTCAAGGAAAATCTAGGGTCAAACTGCTAACCAGAAGGCTGGAGGTTCAAACCCACCAGCCACTCCTTGGAAGGAAGATGGCACAATCTACTTCCATAGTGATACTGCCTCGGAAACCCAAGGAGGAGTTTCTAAGAGTCTGATCTGACTTGACAGCACATAACAACAAACAACAACAATATATGGTATAAATAGACTATCAAGCATAACTCAAAATGCACAGGCAGCCGAAGAGAAACCAGATGATTAGGACCTTCTAAAAATTAAATTTTTATGTGCTTCCAAAGACTTCTCCAAAAAAGTCAAAAGGGAACCTACAGATTGGGAAAAAAAAAATTGACAATGACATATCTGACAACAGACTTATCTCTAGAATTTATAGAAAACTCCAACACCTCAATAACAAAAAGACAAACAATCAAATTAAAAAATGGGCACAAGACATGAATAGACACTTCACCAAGGAGGATATTCAAGCGGCCAACAAACATATGAAGAAATGCTCACAAGCTTTAGCTATTAGAGAGATGCAAATCAAAACAACAATGAGATACCATCTTGCTCCAGCACTAGTAGCAAAGTTCAACAAGACACAAAATAACAAATACGGGTAAGGATGTGGAGAGATTGGGACTCTCATACACTGCTGGTGGGTCTGTAAAATGGTACAACCACTGTGGAAAGCAATATGGTGATTCCTTCAATAGTTGGAATTAGAAATGCCATTTGCCCCAGCCGTTCTATTACTAGATATATATCCTAAAGAAGTGAGAGCCATGACAAGAACAGATATATGCACACCCATGCTTATTGCAGCACTATCTACAGTAGCCAAAAGATGGAAACAACCTAGCTGTCCATCAGCTGAGGAATGGATTACCAAACTATGGTACATACACACAATGGAATACTATGCAATGCTAAAGAATAATGGAGAATCTGCAAAACACCACATAACATGGATGAACTTGGAGGATGTTATGCTGAGTGAAATAAGTCAATCACAGAAGGACAAATATTGTATTAGTCTGTTATTGTAAAAGTCAAGGAAACGTTTATCTATGGAAGGAAGTATTTGTTGGTTACCAGGGGTGGGAGGGGAGGGGAGGGAACACTGTTAGATAGGTAGAGATAAGTATTGATTTGGGTGAAGAGAAGGGCAATGTACCAAATGTGGGTGATCAATATGGTGGCACTGAGGAAGAGAAAGACATAGAGAGGTACATGGAA